>NC_047141.1:31530772-31688272 GCF_009829125.3 Periophthalmus magnuspinnatus | reverse complement strand
CACTCGTAGGCGCCGGCGTCCCCGTCTCGTCCCACGTTTCTGCCCAGGGACAGGTCGCCGTTGCCGGGGTCGTGTTTGGGCCGAGCTCTGCCTTTCGCCGCCGTCGTCCAGGTCGGTTTAGACTCCAGAGACAGCGTGAGGAGTCTGGGTTTATCGCACCAGACGTTTGGGCAGAAGTTCCAGCCGACCTCGACCACGCCCCTGGACCTGACGTCTGTCCAGGAGGCGCCGGGAGCGAGGGAGCACGGGACGAGGAGCGGAGACGAGGAGGAGGTGAAGACGGTCTGAACAGGAGCAAGAGGAAGGAGGTCTGCACCAGGAAGAACACAAGGAAGGACAGAGTTTAGTCCTGGTTTAGTCCTGGTCCAGTCCTGGTTTAGTCCTGGTTTAGTCCTGGTTTAGTCCTGGTCCAGTCCTGGTTTAGTCCTGGTTTAGTCCTGATTTAGTCCTGGTTTAGTACTGGTTTAGTCATAGTTTAGTCCTGGTTTAGTCCTAGTTTAGTCCTGGTTTAGTCATAGTTTAGTCCTGGTTTAGTCCTGGTTCAGTCCTGGTTTAGTCCTGGTTTAGTCCTGGTTTAGTCCTAGTTTAGTCCTGGTTTAGTCCTGGTTTAGTCCTGGTTTAGTACTGGTTTAGTCCTGGTTCAGTCCTGGTTTAGTCCTGGTTTAGTCCTAGTTTAGTCCTAGTTTAGTCCTGGTTTAGTCCTGGTTTAGTACTGGTTTAGTCCTGGTTTAGTCCCGGTTTAGTCCCAGTTTAGTCCTGATTTAGTCCCGGTTTAGTCCCGGTTTAGTCCCGGTTTAGTCCCGGTTTAGTCCTAGTTTAGTCCTGGTTTAGTCATAGTTTAGTCCTGGTTTAGTCATAGTTTAGTCCTGGTCCAGTCCTGGTTTAGTCCTGGTCCAGTCCTGGTTTAGTCCTGGTCCAGTCCTGGTCCAGTCCTGGTCCAGTCCTGGTCCAGTCCTGGTCCAGTCCTGGTTTAGTTCTGGTCCAGTCCTGGTCCATTAAGCTGAAACATGCACTGACCTATGACCCTGACGTTGACGGTTCCTGTCGTCCGTTCGTTCTGGTCCGTCAGGACGTAGGTCCAGTCTCCGCTGTGATCCGCCGTCGTCCTGACTCTGGCTCCGCCTCCGCTCGTCTCAGGCGTCTGTCCCTTTGGACCGACCCAGTGGACACGAGGGGCGTGGCCAGGGTCTGGGACACTGCAGCTCAGAGACAACCACTGTCCAGAGACGAGCACCGGAGGGTCCACCACCACTGGACACACAGAGGACTAAACCAGGACTGGACCAGGACTGGACCAGGACTGGACCAGGACTGGACCAGGACTAAACCAGGACTGGACCAGGACTGGACCAGGACTAGACCTGGACTGGACCAGGACTGGACCAGGACTAAACCAGGACTGGACCAGGACTAAACCAGGACTGGACCAGGACTGGACCAGGACTGGACCAGGACTGGACCAGGATTGGACCAGGACTGGACCAGGACTAGACCAGGACTAAACCAGGACTAAACCGGGATTAAAACAGGACTAAAACAGGACTAAAACAGGACTAAAACAGGACTAAACCAGGACTAGACCAGGACTAAATCAGGACTAAACCAGGACTGGACCAGGACTGGACCAGGACTGGACCAGGACTGGACCAGGACTGGACCAAGACTAAACCAGGACTGGGGCTAGACCAGGACTAGACCAGGACTAGACCAGGACTAAACCAGGACAAAACCAGGACTAAACCAGGACTAAACCAGGACTAAACCAGGACAAAACCAGGACAAAACCAGGACTAAACCAGGACTGGACCAGGACTGGACCAGGACTGGACCAGGACTGGACCAGGACTAAACCAGGACTAAACCAGGACTAAACTAGGACTAAACCAGGACTAAACCAGGACTAGACCAGGACTGGACCAGGAGTGGACCAGTACTAGACCAGGACTGGACCAGGACTAGACCAGGACTAAACTAGGACTAAAACAGGACTAAACCAGGACTAAATCAGGACTAAACCAGGACTGGACCAGGACTGGACCAGGACTGGACCAGGACTGGACCAGGACTGGACCAGGACTGGACCAAGACTAAACCAGGACTGGGGCTAGACCAGGACTAGACCAGGACTAGACCAGGACTAAACCAGGACAAAACCAGGACTAAACCAGGACTAAACCAGGACTAAACCAGGACAAAACCAGGACAAAACCAGGACTAAACCAGGACTGGACCAGGACTGGACCAGGACTGGACCAGGACTAAACCAGGACTAAACCAGGACTAAACTAGGACTAAACCAGGACTAAACCAGGACTAGACCAGGACTGGACCAGGAGTGGACCAGTACTAGACCAGGACTGGACCAGGACTAGACCAGGACTAAACTAGGACTAAAACAGGACTAAACCAGGACTAAATCAGGACTAAACCAGGACTAAACCAGGACTAAACCAGGACTAAACCAGGACTAAACCAGGACAAAACCAGGACAAAACCAGGACTAAACCAGGACTGGACCAGGACTGGACCAGGACTGGACCAGGACTAAACCAGGACTAAACCAGGACTAAACTAGGACTAAACCAGGACTAAACCAGGACTAGACCAGGACTGGACCAGGACTAGACCAGGACTAAACTAGGACTAAAACAGGACTAAACCAGGACTAAATCAGGACTAAACCAGGACTAAACCAGGACTAAACTAGGACTAAAACAGGACTAAACCAGGACTAAACCAGGACTAGACCAGGACTGGACCAGGAGTGGACCAGTACTAGACCAGGACTGGACCAGGACTAGACCAGGACTAAACTAGGACTAAAACAGGACTAAACCAGGACTAAATTAGGACTAAACCAGGACTAAACCAGGACTAAACCAGGACTAAACCAGGACTAAACCAGGACAAAACCAGGACAAAACCAGGACTAAACCAGGACTGGACCAGGACTGGACCAGGACTGGACCAGGACTAAACCAGGACTAAACCAGGACTAAACTAGGACTAAACCAGGACTAAACCAGGACTAGACCAGGACTGGACCAGGAGTGGACCAGTACTAGACCAGGACTGGACCAGGACTAGACCAGGACTAAACTAGGACTAAAACAGGACTAAACCAGGACTAAATCAGGACTAAACCAGGACTAAACCAGGACTAAACTAGGACTAAACTAGGACTAAACCAGGACTAAACCAGGACTAGACCAGGACTGGACCAGGAGTGGACCAGTACTAGACCAGGACTGGACCAGGACTAGACCAGGACTAAACTAGGACTAAAACAGGACTAAACCAGGACTAAATCAGGACTAAACCAGGACTAAACCAGGACTAAACCAGATGAATCAAATAAAATCTCTGGCTTTTAAATTAAAGATAAACTGAACTGAACGACTAAACTAAACAAACTCGGGACAGTTCTGTTGGACAAAAACTCACTTTGTCACATGTTTTTCGTCTCTTACCTTCGACTTGAACCAGTTTGAAAAGCTGTCGTCCCGTTTCTATTTTCTTGTCTCTGGCGACGCAGCTGAAGGCGCCAAACTCCCCGCGGGTCACGTTCTTTATGACGAGCCCGTTGGACGACAACTCCAGACGAGGGCGCCATTCTGTAAAAAAAAAAACAGGTTTAACGGTTTATTACACGATTATTACACGATTATTAATAAACCACAAACATGTTTCTACCTGTTTCTAATATCTTTCTCCCTCCAGACGGGTTGGACCAGGCGACGTCTGCCCCCCCGATGTACCAGGTCACGTACTTGTCTGTTCCAAACGGCGAGCGCAGTTCAACATCACGTCCCAGCTGAGCGTAGACGAGCTTCTCAGGAGCTAACGAGAAGCAAAACATTTAAAAACACAAGACAGAAGGACAAAAACTGCAAAAAGTCAAACCCAGATGAGTAAAAACGGAAGAAAATCTGATCTGAAGTGAAATGATCGAGCAGCGGAATGAGACTTTTTGTAGTTAAAATAGAAAAAATACATAAATAAAGATAAGAAAAACAGGAAATCTAGACTTAAAATAACAAATCTAATCCAAAAAATCCATTATTTTACTCGTCAGATCTAATGAAATCAAACCAAAAGTTCATTTTAACAGATCCAGATGTGACTTTTAGGACAGAATTCTCTATATTAGTCACAATAATCACTAAACTTCTCACTGTTTTTTTTGTTATTTCATGTTTTGTGTTGAAATATGGGGAAATAATTACGCTGACAATCAATTAATCCGTTATTCTTATTGTAAAAACGAGTCACACGTTTGTTTTTCTAGTTTTTATATAAATAAGACTCTCTCTGGGCTGATAAATAAATAAGTAAATAAATAAATAAATGAATAAGTAAGTAAATAAATAAATGAATAAGTAAGTAAATAAATAAATGAATGAATGAATAAATAAGTAAGTAAATAAATAAATAAATGAATAAATAAGTAAATAAATGAATAAATAAATAAATAAATGAATAAATAAGTAAATAAACAAATGAATAAATAAGTAAATAAATGAATGAATAAATAACTACCGTAAATAAATTAATAAATAAGTAAATAAATAAGTAAATAAATGAATGAGTAAATAAATAAATAAATAAATGAATAAATAAAAAGGTAAATAAATAAATGAATGAATAAATAAATAAGCAAATAAATAAATGAATGAATAAATAAATACGTAAATAAATAAATAAACTAACCCGTTATTCTTATTGTAAAAACGAGTCACACGTTTGTTTTTCTAGACACTCACATCTTTTCATCTTTTCATTCAGTCCAAACTATTAAAATGTCCTGATCTTGTAAAATATTAAACTGTTTTATTCAAAGTCTTAAATAAGTTATGACCAAGTAACGTGTAAAAGTGTTTTGTTCTTATCATTTGAGAGGATATGTTTATATTTTATTCTACCTCATGTTCAAACGACTCGTAAAAGTTTTTGTGGCTGGAGTGAAACTGGAAAAACTCTGGATTTACAACAAAAAAAACGCCAAAGTGTCATAAATGTAAGTTTTTATATAAATAAGACTCTCTGGGCTGATACAGTTTTATTGTTATGAACTGAGTCTATGTGTTTATATTTGTCTGCATTTATAGTAAGTATTTTTTTCTGTCTCTTTCTTTTTCTCTTTTTTTCCCTTAAACTGAATAAGAAACAAAAAAAAGTGTTTGATTTTTGTCCTGATGGAAAACAGAGGTGGGACTGACAAGTTTTCTTCTTCTCACTCAAATAAGACAGAAAACAGATTATGAGACGTGCTTTAGGTGAACCTGAGCTCGAAATAAATAAATAAATAAATAAATAAATAACTAAATGAATAAGTAAATAAATAACTAAATAAATAAATGAAAAAATAAACAAATGAATAAATAAAAAGGTAAACAAATAAATGAATAAATAAGTAAATAAATAAATGAAAAAATAAATAAATAAATGAAAAAATAAACAAATGAATAAATAAAAAGGTAAACAAATAAATGAATAAATAAAAAGGTAAATAAATGAATGAATAAATAAATAGGTAAATAAATAAATAAACAAATAAGAAAAATAAATAAATAAATGAATGAATAAATAAACAAGAAAAATAAATAACTAAATGAATAAATAAATAAATCACTATATCAACATATCGTTCTATATATATATAAGTTGGAACAACAGATTTTTGGGGTCAGTATTTATCCTGTGGACTTTTTTGTTGCACAACTGAGACATTTTTGGTTATTTTTTTTCTAAAAGATGATGATCATCTGATCTGTTGTCTCTTCACAGAACTTCCTGAACGTTCCTCCATTTTGTCTCCAAACCAAAGACGTCAGGACCGTCTCCGTCATGGCCTCGAAACTTTAGAACGAGCTCCCGATCCGTGTAAAAACGCAGCATCTCCTGACCATTTTAAACTCTATAAAAGTCTCGTCTCTATTGTTTTTCTTGTTGCAAACGTCTGGTTTTGGTGCCTGATCTATCCTCACGCATCTACAGCACTTTTATTATACGTGTATTTCTCTCTGGAGACATTTATCGCCGTAAGATTCGCACGATCCCACTAACTCTAACATTACTGCTTTAAAATCGTCGTCTTTTTCTCACCTGCGGCACAAACGCCAACGAAGAAAAGCACGAGGAACACTCCAGCGCCGCTCATCTTCACCTGAAACGAACAGAAATATCGTGTTTTAAATGTACAAAGATTAAAAACGTACATAAAAAACAGCTGTGGAGTTTAAGGACGCACTGATCCACTTTAATAACACTCACACCTGCTCCTGTTTTTAAAGTTTAAACGAACCTACGCGGATAAATACTTTTGTTTTTCTTCGTACAGGACGTTCACGATGGAACAGCCGGGTTTTTTATCGGTGTAGAACGTTATTGGGCTTGTTATAGATATGTTTACTCCTCGATTATGAATCCGCCGAATGTTTGTCTCGATCACGCGTCGTTCGAGACTGACGGACTGATTTTCTCCTCACCGTGTCTCCAGCCGTCACTGACACTTTTAAATCTTCAGTCGCTCCTATAGTTCTTAAGTTTTACTCGCCAAATTTTAGCAGTAGGTTAAACTGAACCTTCTGAGATTTTTGGCGATATATACGGTTATAACTGTTCACTTAAACTTGAACTTATCACGACTTAAACTAGGGGAAAAAGTAAAAATAATGCTTAAAAGTGTCCACCATTTTGTGTTTGTCCCTGAACACACTTGGCAGGTCTGGATTTTACGTTAGAATTTGCTGTTTGATGCAGTTTTGACCTGGTTTTTGGTTCATATTTGTGTCGTTACTGCTCCTATCTTCATGAAACCAAAACTGACATGAATTTTAATTATTATTATCATTATATTTAAACATTTAAGATGAACGAAGTCGATTTGTGGACACAATCTTGGGGCTTGTTGAGATTCAAATCAGAACTAAACCAGGTCTAAAATGGGTCTCAACTACAGAGCGGCTCAAAAGTCACTGACACTTTTAAATCTTCAGTCGCTCTTATAATTCTTAAGTTAAACTCACCAAATTTTAGCCGTAGATAAACTGAACCTTCTGAGAATTTTGGCGATATATACGGTTATAATTGTTCACTTACACTTGAACTTATCACGACTTAAACTCGGGGAAGTAAAAATGTTCGGTTTGTCCCTGAACAGCCCGATCCAACTCACTTTACGTCATATTTAAAGCATTTCCGTCTCATTTCTCTTATTTGATCCTCGATATCACGTTTTAAGTCGTTTATTAAGTCGTCTGAGGTTTATTCACAAACACCTTTTCTTTAAGATCGTCCCACAGGAAGAAATCAGGACGAGTCAGGTCTGTGGAGATCACATACTGCCCCCTGTCTTTGAAAAACACTTATTATTCCTTTAATGACGTTTACGCTCGGGGCATCTCTGGTATTGGGTCAAATTTGACCCATGTGACTCAAAGTTCCACTGTACAATGAGGGTTCATTCCTCGGTGCTAAATTTGCTCAGATTAATGTGGGAAGAGTCGTTCTAAAGGCTCTGGAAAAATGAAAGAAAAATATTTAGAAACAAAAGAGTTATGAGTTTTTTTCAGCTGTCAGTGACTTTTGGGCGACTCTTTACATTCGTTTTTTGGGAACGAGGGCCAGTCTTTTTCACACAGTGTGCATTAATCCAAAGTAATTTTATTTAAAGTTAAATTCTGGGACATGTGAACATCTCCAGACGTCCCTGTGTCACGCGTTTGACTCCGAGCGCTCACACTTCCCAGTACAGTCGCCTAAAAGGGGCTTACGGAGCTGCACAGGAAGCACAGGTTGGTTTTGTGGTGGTCTTAGATGGAGAGAGATTTGAGCAGATAAAAGAAGACAAAAAGACGAGAGGAGGCGTCGTGCGGTGGGCTTCAGACGAACGCACAAACGCACGACGCCAGGGATCAGATTTGAGGCGCAGATTTGGCTCCCGTTCCTCCTCGTCTCCACCTCTGCCCCCTCTTCCTCTGTTCCACGAAACACAGAGCGAAGAAAGAAGAAGAGAAGAAGAAAAAGAAGAAGAAGAAGAGAGGAGCGTACCACAGCGCAGCGGCAAACGCGGCTGTGGTTTTTTTACGAGACGTACGGATCTACGTTCAAATCTGTGTCGAGCTCGAGGCACAAAGAAATGTTTGAAGTTGGAGACAGAATCAGTGTTTTTAAAAGTGGTAAAAGTTGATTTCGCATTCAAAAAACAAAAAAAAACAAAAAAAAACACCAGCTGCTTGTCTTCACGGAGATGTTTTGCCTCAAGTGTTCAAGAATATGGCATTAAAATGGTCGATCGCCATGGAGACAAGAAAGCGACACCTAAAAAGTCTATGAAAACGTAAACTGGACATCGCTGTTTCAGAAGAGAATAATGTTTAAAAAGTGTTAATAAAATGTGTTTATTTCACTTGTTTGTTGAACTTTGACACGGGAACTTTTAATCCAAGATCTCATGAAGGTCTACGGCTAAAAACTGTCCGCGCTAGAACTAAAACAGGTAAAAAATCCATTTATTCTCTTTAAAAATCTGAAAATAAACATTTATCCTTGTACCTGCTTCTGTTTTTAATGTTTTAAACGGAGCGACCCAGTTATATATTTGTTTGTTTTGTTTAGTGTTATATTTACACGGGGTACGCTCATTGGGCTCTCCCTGTAGAAATAAAAATATATGAAAAACGGGGTCGCGTAAATTCAAATATTATAGGAGTAATCTGAGAAAATACTGAGACAAACAGCTCATGATATTTATTTAAGTGTGTCGCTAAAGCTGTGGCACTTTGGTTATTTAAAAGATAAAAATCTGTTTGTTGAAATGGACAAAATTTAGTCAAATGTGTGAAAATTGTCCATGGAGTGCCCCAAGGGTCAATCTTCGGGCCGATACTTTTTTCATTTTATATTAATGCTGCTGCATGAGTGTTTTTATTATTAAGGTGTACGTTAATTTTGTTTAACTCAGTATAAACATGAACGATGGTCTAGAGGCTGTAGAGAAAGAATAATATTAATAAAAAAAAGGTTTTATTCGAATAAATTGTCCTTAAATATCACAAAAAATAAACGTATGAAACTCAGTAGTAAAAATACATTATTTTTGCCGATGAAAAAGAAAGAGCACATGAGTTTTGGGGTTTTTAGGTGTTATGATCAAAGAAATAAAAATAAAAATACGTCAGGTCATAACTGTGTTCCATGAGGTCAAAGGTCAAAGAGCCTTTTAAACAGGAGTGCGCTGTATTTGTTGTATAACTCACTGATTGTTCCATATTTAATCTACTGAAGTGTGAGCGAAGAGCTTGTAAAACTTATGTTAATACGGTTTTTAATTTACATAAAAGAGCTGGAAGAATCAGCAACGGACGTGGAGACAAAACCGATAAAACCGATATTTATACGATTAAAGAAGAAATTCAACACAGTACATCAGTAAATTTCGCCCGTCAAGCTCCAAAAAGTGAGTAACGAAGAGAGAAAGTCGAATTTGAAAAGAGCTGAAGTCTTTAAAAACCAAGTCTAGAACCACAACAATGGAACGACGTTTGAGTCAAAGGCGTCGTCTCCGGAGCGACGTGAACAAACAAAAACTTCAGAATGTTCAGTTCTTTTTATCAAATGTGACGTTACAACAAAAAGACGAGTCCGTTTTGCTTCTTGACGGCTTCATCTGAGCTAAAGTCTCAAACATACGTCACGTTTGGATTCAAAACGTTGGAACTGTCCGTGTTTTTTTGTGAGAAAGAGGCAAATGTTTCACTTTTACACTGACGAAACGCTATTACTTTTCATAAAACAAATGAAACAAAATCAAAAAAGAAAACGAACGAGATGTCGAATCCAGTGTATTCACTTGTTTATCGTAAATATGTTTTTGAATTTTAATTAAACATTATATTCTCCCTCATTTACAAGTTCGTCTTATAGAGAATGGATCTGTTTCGGCGTCGGTCAGTTCGTTTTTTGCAGGTTTGAAGTTGTAAAAACTGCTTTTTTTTTTAGAGTTTATACTTCATGAACAAGGACACATTTAAGAATTTAATAAAAAAATATAAAAAAGTGTTAAAATATGTGTTATATATTAAAAAATTTTACTCAGAACGCACATTTTGACTAAAGCAGACACAAAAAAGGCGTTTAACTGATTTCCTAACTTAATGATTTAAATGTAAAGTTTATATACAGACAGTAAAGTACAGTATTATGTAGTATTATGTAGTATTAGGTAGTATTATGTAGTTTTATGTAGTATTATGTAGTTTTATGTAGTATTATGTAGTTTTATAAAGTGCTGTGTTGGTTCCAGACTCACCTCGGGCGTCTCTGCGTCTCTGCGTCTCTGATGTCTCTGCGTCTCAGGTGAGGACTGGACCAGAACGACGCTCCGCCCTGAGTCTGAAAAACACCAACGAGAGACGAGAGTGAAGTCGAGAGGCGGGGCCAGTCCACAAACAAATACAAACAAAATATTAGTATTATTTTAGTTTTTTTAAGTTCAGTTTAATGCTATTTTATTTTGGAGATTTACAAAATACAGTAGTCAAATTTATATAACACTGTTTTTTTTCTCCACTGGACTCTCAAAAATAAACTTTAATGACCCTCAACCGTTTACTGTGACGAATCAGAATCAAAATCAGAATCAAAATCAGAAAAAAAATCAGAATCAAAATCTCATCCTGGTCGAGAAAACATCTGCAGACTGAAAAGATGATGAAAAATAAAAATAAAGACAGAATATTTGCCTGTTTATGTGCGTAGACTGAAAACCGTGAGGACGTAGTTGCAGCACAGTGTCCATCAAGTGTCAAACTCAAGGCCCGTGGGCTAAATGTGGCCCGTCAGGTCATTTTATGTGGCCCGCGAGAAGCTGAATTAAAAGATATGACCGTCTGTGTGTGTGTGTGTGTGTGTGTGTGTGAGTGGGTGTGCCCCGACCAGTTACACACTTTTAAAAATGGCAGTTTATCGGGAAATACGCAGTTACACAAACGTATTTTCACATCAGGGCAAATGCACGTAAAATATTTGTGACTTGAATTTGTAATAAATCCAGAAATAGTAAATTAACAAGACATTGGGCCCTTGACGGAAACATTTTGCTGATGTGATCCTGAGTGAAAATCAGTTTGACGCATTTGTTCTACAATTTGAAATGTAAATACAAACGCGAGAGATAAAATATATGAAGTAGAAGTATTCTGTTGTACTTTAATCACATTCTGCGGGATGATGTTCGATCGAATTCTTGGTCCGTTTTTCCTCCACGAGTTTGTTTCTCTGGGGCTGCGTTAAAGACGTCGTGAATCGAACAGAGAGACGGGACGATACTGAACTAAAACAAAAGATAAAAGATGAGACTGAAGCGTCGATGAGGCTCTGCTGCGGCGAAAACGGCGAGAAATCCAGCCCCGTGTTGATGCTCCGTGCGTTTAATGGAGCTCATATAGACGCGAGTTAAATGAGGGAAAAACACTGACACAACAGAACACGTCCGACGAACAAATCTGACCAAGTGCGTTTGTAGCGTCGTGGTCGAGGACAAATCTACAGAGAGAAGTGATAAAGCCAGAAAAACTGAATGAACTGGACACAGACGGGACACAGACTGGACACAGCCTGGACGCCGTGAGGAGGTCGTTGTTTAATCATTTCACTCTTTGTGTGTTTAAAGATTTCAGTCCCTACTAATTAATTTAGAATGGCACAGTGTGTATCGAAGAACAGACTAGTGTTAGCTTTAGCAGCGAACAGGGCTAGTGTTAGCTTTAGCAGCGAACGGGGCTAGTGTTAGCTTTAGCAGTGAACAGGATTAGTGTTAGCTTTAGCGCTCCGTGGGTCCTCTTTAAACGCGGCCGCAGTTTAACCAAAAAAATCCCACTTCTAATGTAACTTTTAACAACAGAAGAGCCAAACTGACCCAAACCAAAGTCAGAAAGAGACGTGTTTTTTTTTGCAAATAATGACAAAGTGATTACAACATTAATTTAAAAAAAACAAATCAACTGTTTGCAGCTTCTAACACATAATACAGAATCAAATAGAACATGTATTTCTGTGGATGTGTTTGGATGTTTTTAGGGAGACGGGGCTTTGAACAAACTGAATTCTGATGTGTTTTATGTGTAATATTTACTTAATGATCAGTATTTTTTCTGATTTTATGCAGGAGGCTTACTCAGACAAACAGTAAAAAACAATAAAAAAAAAAAAGTAAAAACAGTTAAAAAACTTTTAAATAAATAAATAAATAAAAACTGGTAAAAAAAACAGTTAAAAAAGAGTTTAAAAAGCTGTAAAAAATAATTTTTAAAAAAAGTAAAAAATAACTGTAAAAAAATAAAAATAAAAAGTAAAATAAAAAATAAATAAAAATGATTTCAATAGAATGAACAGTCTTTGGAGCTACAAACACTGTCACACCCTTCAGAAATAAAGTGAACCCAAAAACATTTGTCTCAATCAAAGCACAAAGAGCCACACTGGGGCTTTAAAGAGCCACACTGGGGCTTTAAAGAGCCACACTGGGGCTTTAAAGAGCCACACTGGGGCTTTAAAGAGCCACACTGGGGCTTTAAAGAGCCGTATGTGGCTCCTCAGTCTCAGACCCCTGACCTGGACCAACATAAAGTAAATATCCAAACAGTGTCGTCTTTATTCAAGCCGCTGTGTCGTCTCTTTGCAGTCGAACTGCGTTAAAGGAAGAGTCGACCACAACAAGGAACAAGTGAGACGACACGGAGCTCTGAGGTTCCCCGTTTACACTACACAAAAGTACACTAAAGTACACACAAGTACACTAAAGTACACACAGGTACACACAAGTACACTAAAGTACACACATGTACACACACGTACTCGACACAGCTCCACACCTGCGTCTCTCGGGTCACACAAATGTCTGAGTGTTATTGTATCTGTATCATGTAAAGTCTCGTTCATTAAAAGGTTTTTATGCATTTTTCAGTTTTTTTTCTACAAAACATTTAAAACATCTTCAGCTGAACAAACGCGTCACATAAAAAGTCAAACAAAAAGCCCCAAACACCAGAAACAGAAAACACCAAGATCCTGTGCAGTGAGTGTTAAATGCCAGGGAGGAGAGGCGGGTTTTACACCTGCAGTGATGGACGTTTGACTCTTTTATGGGATCTGAATCTTTTGGATCTGTTCGTTTCAAAGAGCCGTTTAAACGACTGGCTCTTTTACTGTTTATTTCTATGACAGAAGTCGATGTGAGAGCAAATTTTTATCACAAAACGAATCACAGAAACGAGAAACGACCAAGTCTCAGATGTGTTTAAACTGAGACTGGGAGTGTTTTTACACTTTGGAAATATGAAAAATCAAAATAAAACATTTCATTACAATAATAATCATTAAAATCTAACTGTTATTATGATGTTTTTGTGCACAAATCTCTCCCTCGTGTCGTCTGCTCTGGAGCTGGTTCTGGTGTCGGTTCAGTGAAAGAAAAAGAATCAACTCTTTTAAAAATGAGACGTAAAGGAGCCGTTCAAAGAGCCGTTCAAAGAGCCGTTCAAAGAGCCGTTCACATCGTCACGTCGCTTAGATCTAAACGATTTTACGGAGTCTATTTGAAGATATCTGAGACGTTTCATTGTGAGTTTAAATTGTGGCTCGTGGGTTAAACTCGTGAACTTAAACTATCTCTTTTTTACTTTTCACAATTTCAACTTTTATTTAGTTTTTTTTTTACTTTTATTTTTTTTAAATTATGTGTTTTTGTTCAAATATTTTGTTATTCAAAATGTTGAGAATTTGCCGTGAGGAGTGATGGGACTTTTATGACTCTTTTATTTGCTGCAGCTCTTCATTTCAAAGAGCCGTTCAAAAGACTCTGGCTCTTTTTATATTTAATTATAACAGAAGCCGACGTGAGGTTTTATTTCATCTACAAACTGATCACACAGAGGGAGCAGGTTTATCTTTGGAATTATGCAGAATCTTAATAAAACAGCCTGATAATAACAATAATCTTTAAAAAAACGCTCTGGTGTTTCCTGCTCTGACTCTGTGCAGATTCTTGTGTTGGTTTTGGCGTTAATCGATATAAAAATACACACAAATCAGAAAAAGAAGAAAAATAAACAATTGGTTCTTTTAAAAACGTGAGATTCAGATCCAGCTGTTCACGTTAAGGAGCCGTTCAAAAGAGCCGACTCGTTCATAAACATCACAATCCAATCCAGTCCACTTTATTTAAACGGCACATTTCACAAATAAATAATAAATAAAATAAATAAAAACAACCTAATTAAGTAAATCCACATTTAGACTAAAATCAAATAGCAAAAATAAAATAATAAATATGTAAATAAAAGCAATAAAACAATTACCAATAAAAAAAAAACGATCAAATCTAATAAAACAAGCAAATAAAATCAAAAGGAACAATCAATAAAGACAGAGGACCACACGACTCACGCAGAGTTAAAGCCACAGAGTAAAAGTGGATCTTAAGACGAGACTTAAAACACTTAAAACATTTGGACCGGACACAGAAAAGGCTCCGTCTCCTCTGGTTTTAAGTCTCGTCTGGACCTCGGACCTCAGTGTGTGCACCGGAGGATAAATGTGGATGAGGCCCGAGATGTGATCAGGGGCCGGTCCATTCAAAGCTTTAAAAACAAACAATAAAATCTTAAAAATCAATTCTAAAATGAACAGGGAGCCAGTGCAAAGACGTGTTCATGTTTTTACTTCCTGTTCAAAGTCGGACAGCGGCGTTTTGGACTAACACTCAGTTCCGATGCTTTTATTTTGAAGGTTATTTTCAAAGCCCTGGAGCAAAGATTATAGTTAAAAAAAAAAAAGACTTTCACCACAGCGAAAGTAAAGCTGTCGTACGGAACATGTGCGAAACTGCTCCTCAGACACGTTAATGACACATAAAACATAAAGACACGGGATTAATCTGTTTAATTAATCTGTTTTAATTCTATCAGCGGCAAAATGTAGATTCAATATTATCTTTTATCGAGCTTTAAAATGTTTTATCGGGACAAGTCTGGGTCAGAAAACAAAATTCACAAATTGTCGTTCCTTGAATAAAACGAAAATGTAAATAAAATAAGTGCAAACGATGAGGTTTTATAGAATGAGCCTTTGACTAAATATAAATGCAAAAGATCTACAGGGCGTCTATTAAGTTTCTTTACAATTTTAACATTTAATCACAAAGGCGAGTGATGAAATATATTAATTACATTTGTTTTGTCACGTTGTATTTCTGTTTTTCAAGCGTCCTGTTGATTAAAGACTCAAACTTTTGAAGGAAAATCTAAGAAATGGATCCAACAAATCAGACAAGAACGAGTCCGATTAACATTTCTTATCACCTGCTTTTGTTTTACCGTTTTTAAATCGTAAAGAGTCGCGTTTGTGTTGTTGAAATGGGATATTTAAAGTGTCAGGTTTTATCGTTTGTTCATGAGTCTCGCTGCAGATGCTGTAAATGAGCGAGAAACAACAGTAATTCTGCATTATCTTAAAAAAAACAAACCAAAAAACATCGATGTCTTTGTTATTTCCAGAGGTTGCACTTTCCACCTCGCTGTTTGTGAGGAGTCCCCATTACTCACCCCCTGAGGCTCCAGCTCATCACAGTAAAACTGAAAAAGACTCGTCTGATTCACTGTTTCTGGTTCATCTCTGTTTCCTCCTCGGCTCCTACACAGGGATGTCCTCTTTATCGTCTTTAACCGACGCAAAACATCAACACAACTCGCTCAAGGGGAACGGACGGCTTCAAAACTCCATCAGCTCAGTTTACACCCAGAGAAAAAGACTCAAGTGGAGCAACATGGAGCCTGATGTTTGACCAAGACTGTGAGACTAAAACACAGAGCGAGGGTCAGAACGAGGCTGTTGGAGCGACTTTAGAGACTTTACACAATCAGACATATCAAAAGCTGCTTCTTTACATTGTGTTTTTGATGATTATCGTGAAAAATGAGCTGGAACCAAGACCAAACCAAGACTAAACTGGACTAAACTGGACTAAACTGGGCTCAAACACATACTTTTTCTTGCACAATGACAGTTTTTTAACCTCCTCAGACTCGCACTCTTTCGTGGCTTTATTCATTTCTCTTTGTTATTTGGGCTGATTGGACCTGATGATGTAAAAATAAAGAATTTAGTTGTTTTTGAGAAAAGTGATGTAACTCAAATGTCCTCATATGTGACATTTGAATCATTTTGATAAAACATTTGAATAATGATTTACAAAAACTATTTATTAAGACCCTGAAACAGCAATTTGTCCTGAGTAAAAACAAAATGAGAAACAACAATTGTGCCTCTTGGAACAAAGTGTCTGATGTGAAGAGACAGGAGCAGGAGACGTGACTTTACAAAAAAATAAAATACATTCTGAACATTCTAAACTCTTAAAAATATTCTAAACTGAACATTTTTGCGTTGTTGCTGTTCTTCTTCTAAAAGTTTACACTGTGGCCCAATGATCCAAAATGTGTTGTCCAGATGTGAGGACGCCAGGTCTCAGGAGGTTAAATATATGTCTGCAGACGAAGCTCAGACGAAGCTCAGACGAAGCTCAGATGAAGCTCAGATGAAGCTCAGATGAAGCTCAGATGAAGCTTTTGATGTAAACGTTGCAGCTCTGGGCCTTACGTTCTTTTCGTCGTTTGTATTTGTCCATTATGTTCAGTGTGTGTCCCTGAATCTTCTACTTTCCCCATAAAATCCTGTCTGTTGGGGTTTTTATCGGTGATTGGACGACTTTTCCTCAGCTCGGCCGATCGTGGGACCGACCTGCAGCCGCCAGCACTGACTCTGTGTTTGTTCATCGAGATTTTGTTACGTCACTGTCAAATTTATGTTTTATTTTAACGTTTAAGGACCTTCTGTTTAACCCTCTGATGCATGAATTATCAAAGCCTTGGTCAAGATTTTGTGACATTGTGAACTGCCTGTAAATATGAATTAACTTTTGTTCTATTGTAAATATACAAACACATCTTTATTTTTATGCTTTTAAAAACATTTCAACATTTTTTTGGGAAATTTCAACACTGTTTAGATGCAACGTTTAGGCCTGAATAAGAAAACCAGAGGAAATGTACTTGCAGTTACACCGACTGACCACTGAATTGATCTCAATGGAGTGTGGCAGCAGAGAGCACTCCAGAGGCTCCACCATAAACCAACGCATTAAAGAGAAAGTTGTTTTAGTCGCTGCACCAGAGGGTTAAGTATTTTAGATAATTTTTGTGTCGTTTACCCTTTTACAGACTTGTTCATTAAATTGCTTCTTACTTTACCATTTTTCCTTCTTGTTTTGTTTTGTTTCTTCCCTGCAGCAAAACAACAGCTAAACAACAACAAAATAACAGTAAAACAACAGCAAAATAACAAAAAAGCAAAACAACAGCCAAACAACAGCCAAACAACAACAAAATAATGGCAAAACAACAGCAAAACAACAACAATAAAACAACAAAACAGCAAAACAACAGTAAAACAACAACAAAACAGTAAAGCAACAGCCAAACAACAGCAAAACAACAACAAAATAACAGCAAAACAACAACAAAACAACAATAAAACAGCAAAACAACAGCTAAACAATAGTAAAACAGCAGCCAAACAACAGCAAAACAACAACAAAACAGCAAAACAACAGCAAAACAACAGTAAAACAACATCCGAACAACAGTAAAACAACAGCTAAACAACAGCAAAACAACAACAAAAATAACAACAAAAATAACAGCAAAACAACAGCCAAACCACAGCAAAACAACAACAAAAGAGCAAAATAACAGCAAAACAACAGCAAAACAAAAGCAAAACAACAACAAAACAGTAAAACAACATCCGAACAACAGTAAAATAACAGCTAAACAACAACAAAAGAGAAAAACAACAGCCAAATAACAGTAACACAAGAGTAAAATAATAGCCAAACAACAACAAAACAACAGCAAAAATAACAGAACAACAGCAAAACAGAAAAACAACAGCAGACACAACTCACTAGAGCCAGAACTGACCAATAGAATCTTCACATCCACTTATCGTCATAGCAACCAGGTGTCATAAACAAAAGCAGCGACCTCAACAACACATAAACAGGAACAACAACAACAAAAGGTGTCGTGACCTGTCCCGACTCGAGCTGCGTCCCAACAGTAATAATAAACGTTCACACCGTCACGAGACGTTTCAACGTCTTTAGATCAACAAACACATCACAGCGTTTGGACGGGGCGTTTTTCAGGCTCCTGTTCGTTGAAGTTTTGTTTCGTTTGTGTTTTTTGTTTATGTTGTGTGTGTGTTTGGTGACGCTGACACATGTGAAAAGGTCAATTTGAGCAGGAAAAGTGAATATTTTGAGTTAAAAACCTGCAGACGGAGGAGACGTGCGGGTTTGTGGACGAGAAAGACGACTGCGTTTGTCTCTCGAATGAATTTCAGTTCAGTTTGTTTTCTCTGCTGGTTTCACCGTCCAATCAGCATCAAGTATGAACCTTTACGACCTGCATTTATTTATAAAGATAATCGAGATCAGATGTATCGATACTGGATTGATCCTAAAGGAAACAGACTGATGATGAGGGTAAAGTCGACAGGAGCCCGATCACAGTCGACTCTGAAGATGGAAACAGCTCAAACGTCAGTGGAAATAAAAACAGAAAAGTGACATTTTAAGGTCGTTGTCTCTGTGTTCAGTTTGAAGCAGTGGACTGAAACTGAGGGAGTTTAGACGCTGCTTCAGCCTCAAGTCTGACTCTGGGGGAGTGAGTTTTTTAAATCGTACGTGAGAAAAGTGAAGAGAAAAACAAATGAAACACTCGAGAGGAAGAGAGAGAGAGCAGAGACAACAGTGAGATCAAAACAACAAGAAACAAGAACAAACTGAGAATAAACCAGGACTAAAGCAAGACTAAAGCAGGACTAAAACAGGACTAAACCGGGACTAAACCAGGACTAAAACAGGACTAAACCGGGACTAAACCAGGACTAAAACAGGACTAAACCGGGACTAAACCAGGACTAAAACAGGACTAAACCGGGACTAAAACAGGACTAAACCGGGACTAAACCAGGACTAAACCAGGGATAAACCAGGGCTAAACCAGGACTAAACCAGGAATAAACCAGGAATAAACCAGGACTAAACCAGGACTAAACCAGGGCTAAACCAGGGCTAAACCAGGGACTAAAACGGGACTAAACCGGGACTAAACAAGGACTAAACCAGGGCTAAACCAGGACTAAACCAGGACTAAACCGGGACTAAACCAGGACTAAACCAGGACTAAACCAGGGCTAAACCAGAATTAAACCGGGACTAAACCAGGGCTAAACCAGGACTAAACCAGGACTAAACCAGGGCTAAACCGGGACTAAACCGGGACTAAACCGGGGCTAAACCAGGACTAAACCAGGACTAAACCAGGACTGAACCAGGTCTAAACCAGGACTGGAGGCAGCTCTGTTCTATTGTGTTATTTGATTCTTTTTTTTCTTCACACAGATCTACAGAATTATGCACAACTGAAATAAATAATCATGATGAAACATGAACTATAACCAAGACCAAACCAAGTCTCCATCAGAACTAAACTGGACTGAACTGGACTAAACCAGGCTCAAACACAGAGGACACATGGAGGTGTGACTCTCCCATAACGACACCACACAGACATGATTGACAGGTCAGCTCTAGGGAGAGTTTTAAAATAATGTAACTCTCTGGTTTCAGGAAACACGTCAAAGTTCTTCTGGTTTTAATTTTCTGAACAAAAGAGCTGCTGTAGGCCCTAACACACGCCAAAACAACAGCAAAACAAGAGTAAAACAACAACAAAACAACAGTAAAACAACAGCTAAACAAGAGTAAAACAACAACAAAACAACAACAGTAAAACAACAGCCAAACAACAAAACAACAGTAAAACAAGAGTAAAACAACAACAAAACAACAACAAAACAGCCAAACAAGAGTAAAACAACAGCAAAATAACAAAACAGTAAAACAACAGCCAAACAGTAAACCAACAGCAAAACAACAGCTAAACAACAGTAAAACAACAGCAAATTAACAGCAAAAAAACAACAAAACAACAGTAAAACAACAACAAAACAGCAAAACAACAGTAAAACAACAGCTAAATAACAGTAACACAACAGTAAAATAATAGCCAAAAAACAACAAAACAACAGCAAAACAACAGCAGACTCAACTCACTAGAGCCAGAACTGACCAGTAACTGACCAATAGAATCTTCACATCCTCTTATCGTCATAGCAACCAGGCGTCACAAGCAAAAGCAGCGACCTCAACAACACAAACAGGAACAACAACAACAAAAGGTGTCGACGCCGATCGAAACACAAAATACCAGATCATTACGGTTCATTTTTGGCAGAAAAAGCTCAAATGAAGCTCAGTGAGGTGAATTTACAGATTTATGAATGAACCACAGACACAAACACTTCACTCTGTGTCGCTCATACACAAAAGCACACAACAAACATCACATTTGGAAAAACAAAAGTTCTGGTTTTATAAATATGTCGTGTTCACATGAGACAAACACATTTACAAAAAGGTACAACTACTGTGTACTTTTGAAGTATCTGAGTCGTCCGTTTTGGGGTCAGGGTCACACGTCGTTCACTGAGCAGTTATAAAATCTGTTGTTTTGTTTCTATTTTTGCAGATTTGACGTTTCAAAATGTGACGAAACCAAATGTCAGATTCATTTTCATGTTACAGTTGTGAGATTTGTTCCAAACAGTTTTCAGACAAAAACACTCTGTCTAAATGTGATGTCAGTGAGTTTGTGTTTTATGTTTTGCGCAATGGAAACTTTAGACTTTAGAGCACATGTGTCAAACTCAAGGCCCAGGGGCGAAATCTGGCCCGCCATGTCATTTTATGTGGCCGCGACAAGGTAAATTAAAACATATGACTGTCTGAAAATGTCAGTTTATCAGTAAATAGGCAGTTACACAGTCTTTTTTTTTTTTTTACATCTACACAAATTGGCCCTCAGTGAAATCGAGTTTGACACTTCGGCTTTAGAGACTTTAAAATGTAACGACAAAGACGAGGGATAAAATAATAAAAAAATTCGATCTGTTGTGTTGTTCGTGTGTTTAACGGAAACACAAAACACATCTGATCAACTGTCTTTGTCTTACATGTTTTTTAAATAGTAAAGACTTTATGGACACGCAGTATTTCTGACTGAAAACACAAAAATAAACGTCTTCAAACCGTCAAAAAAAAGAAAAAGAAAAAACAATTTACAAAAATAAACTTAAACTTGAAATTAAATAAACGAGCGCAGATCTCGTTTTAGAAGTGATTTGTAAGATTTTTTGCTTCGTTCAACCCAATTTTTGTGTTTAATGAAGTGCTCGGCAAATACACACACAAATACACACAAATACACACACATACACACAAATACACACACATACACACGTACAGTACTACTACTACACACACAGTATGTTTTTCAAACGTTTAAGCTAAAGACACGAGCGCAAAAGACACAATTTTGTAAAACAGTGAAGTCAGAAAACATGGACGTTATATATTTATGTGTCGCAGTAGTAGTAGTATTAATAGTAGTGGTAGTAGTAATAGTAGTAGTAGTAGTACTAGTAGCATCAGATGTAGCAATTGTCCGAGTAGCGACAGTAGTATTTGCAGTTGTAGTAGTGTAGTAGCCATAGTATTAATAATAAAAATAGAAAATTATAGAACATTTTAGTAGTAGTAGTAGTAGTAGTAGTAGTAGTAGTAGTAGTAGTAGTAGTAGTAGTAGTAGCAGTAGTAGTAGTACCATCAGATGTAGCAGTTGTCTGAGTAGAAACAGTAGTATTTGCAGTGGTAGTACTATAGCAGCATAGTAGTATTAATATATATAGATGTATAAATAGCAGTAGTAGTAGCAGTAGCAGTAGCAGTAGCAGTAGCAGTAGTAGTAGTAGTAGTAGTAGTAGTACCATCAGATGTTGCAGTCGCCTGAGTAGCGACCGTAGTATTGTTAGTGCTAGTAGTGTAGTAGCCGTAGTATTAATAGCAAAAAAAAAAGTTATAGAACGTTTTAGTAGTAGTAGTAGTAGTAGTATTAATAGTAGTGGTAGTAGTAATAGTAGTAGTAGTAGTACTAGTAGTAGTAGTAATAGTAGTAGTAATAGTTGTATGAAATGGCAGTTTTATGATTTTCTTTGCTCTAAATCTTGACTTTTGTTGATGTAATGTTTGTATCTTTGACCTCATTTTCCTGATTCTCTCTGGACGTGTCTCTTGATTTTTAGCGTAAAAGTCGCTCGGACTAAATTAAACTGGTACGAGTATTTCGACGGTACAAATACGACGGTACAAATACACCGTGGGTTTGTTCATGTTTCAGCCGAGGCTTCATTTGAGACGACGATTCAATAAATGTGACGTTTTGATTCTCTGTTGATTCATATTTTTAAACGTTTTTACTTTTAGAAACGGCAAAATGAACTGATAATTCTCCATGACGGTTATTTGTTCATCTCAAATCTGACATTACTACATAAAACATACACATTATTACGTAAAAATGACAAAAATCACCCAGTGCTGCAAAAAAAAAAAAAAAGTACGATGAATACAGACCCTCAGAATATATTTGTGCAGCTTTTATAGAGTGAAAAGTACAAGTTTGTGTAGTACTGATCAGGACTAGTGTAGTTTATATCAATGGGCCTGATACTACGAGGATAAGACTGAAGTAGTAGTAGTAGTAGTAGTAGTAGTAGTAGTAGTAGTAGTAGTAGTAGTAGTAGTAGTAGTAGTAGTAGTAGTAGTAGTACAGATGATTGTAGCTGAATAAAAGCCCCTCAACATCAGACTGAGGCAGAACTATGGCAACCACAACAGTCCAAATGTGCTTTTTTTGCTTTTTTTTTTGCTTTTTTTGTTGCTTTTTGTTGCTTTTTTTTGCTTCTTTTTTTGTTGCTTTTTTGTTGCTTTTTTGTTGCTTTTTTTGTTGCTTTTTTGTTGCTTTTTTGTTGCTTTTTTGTTGCTTTTTTGTTGCTTTTTTGTTGCTTTTTTTTTTGCTTTTTTGTTGCTTTTTTTTGTTGCTTTTTTTTGCTTTTTGTGGGTTAAATTATTTATTATTATTTCCTCCACGCACTCGCAAACGTGTTATTTAAACAGAGAAAGGCTCATTTCGTGTGTGTGTTTTGTGTGTGTTTTTTGTTTTCGAGTCAGATACAAATGAAATACTGATCCGAGTATTTGTGTATTTGTGTATTTGTGTATTTGTGTATGTGTTTTTTGCTGTAGCGTCTCGTTCACATTTTAAAAAGGTTTTTGAGGTTTTTTTTTTCAGCATAAAAACGACTTAACTCCACCTCGACGTTGGGAAGAAACTGAAAACATGTACGAGAATACGACTAAATTGGAGTAACTATAATCTGGTACAGTTACTTTTTCATTTTGAAGTATTCAGAGTACAGTTACTTTACTAAAATACTTGGCAGTACTTGATCGTATTTTAGTTTCTCCAGATCTCGACGAAACGCAGCGAAAAAAAAACAGCGACACAAACATAAAGCTGTTCTCTTCCTACGTTGTGTTTTTTACATTATACTTCAAATACAACTCTGTGTAAATGTATTTGAAGTACTCAGAACACAGTACTCTGATTGGACCGTGTACCTGAATCACATAGTACATTTTCTTTTGGCTGTTCTGTCTCTAAATAAACACATTTTAAAAGTATTTTTCCCTCGTAAAACTCTGACTCTCTGATAAAGTGACACAGGTTTAGAGTCGTCTGTAGTACTTCTGTGGTAGTATTTGTAGTATTTGTACAAGCAATATTTGAAGTAGTTGCAGTAGAAGAAGCAGCTGTTAGTGAGTAAGTTTAAGAAGTCGTAGTGTAGTAGTAGTAGTAGTAGTAGTAGCATCAGAAGTAGCAGTTGTCCACGTAATGACAGTAGTATTTGCAGTGGTAGTACTATAGCAGCCACAGTATTAACAATAGGAATATAAAGTTATAGTAGTACTATATTTGTAGTAGCAGCAGTAGTAGTAGTAGTAGTAGTAGTAGTAGCAGTAGCAGTAGTAGTTGTTGTTGTCCTAGTAGTGATGGTAGTACTGGTAGTGGTAGTAGAAGCCATAGCATTAATAATACAATATAATATAAAGTTATAGTAGTAATAGTAGTAATAGTTGTAGTAGTAGTAGTAGTAGTAGTAGTAGTAGTAGCAGCAGCAGCATCAGAAGTAGCAGTTGTCCAAGTAGCGACAGTAGTATAGTTAGTAGTAGTAGTGTAGTAGCTGTAGTATTAACACGAAAAAAAATAAATAAGAATAAGAAATAGAAATATAGACATATAAATGTATAGTAGTATTTGTAGTAGCAGCATTAGTAGTATTTCTTGCAGTAGTAGTAGTAGTAGTAGTAGCTCAGAGTACTTACATGTTGTCGGTCCTGTGGTCTCTGTACTTGTGTCTCGTTGGCCTGAAACTGAAGCAGATGTTTCTCTGAAAAAAAAAAACACACACACTGCAGATTCTCATTCTGTGTCAGTGGAGCAGAGACAACACAACAACAGAACACAATACAACGAGGAACACAACAACAACACAACACAACACAACAATACAACGAGGAACACAACACAACACAACACAACACAACAATACAACGAGGAACACAACACACAACACAATACAACACAACAGATACAACACACAATACAACACAACGAGAAACACAACAACACAACACAACGAGGAACACAACACAACAAAACAGAACGAGGAACACAACAACACAATACGACACAACAAAACGAGGAACACAACAACACAACGAGAAACACAACACAACGAGTAACACAACACAATACAACACAATGAGTAACACAATACAACACAAGTAACACAACACAATACAACACAACACTACACACCACAACGTAACAATGCCACACAACACTACAATACAACACACCACAACATAACACAACAATACAACACAACTTAAACACAACACACAACAGAAGTGCAGCTCTAGTTTATTCTGAGCAGATGTTTCATTGTTCAGTTTATTCATATTTTTATATTTAAATGCACATTTTTATGTTTTTATTCACATTTTTGATTGTATGTTTTGTTTTGTTTTCCTCGTTTGCTCCTTTGACCTCAGTTTATCTTCATGCTCCATGGAGACGAGCTGATGGACTGTGTTACACATCAGATCTGTGGAGAGGTGACACTGCTCACACAAAGAATGCCTGGATTTTTAGATATTTTAGCAGTAAAACCACCTGTGATTGAATAAAAATGTATAAATATAAAAAAAAAGTTAAGGAAGTTTAACTGTGGAACGTGGAACATTCTAGGCATCGCCATGGAGACGAGCTGGTGAGCCACATTACAAATCAGATCTGTGGAGAAATGGCCCTGCTCACCATAAGAATGTGTGTATTTTCAGATATTTTAGCAATAAAAATGAGTAAGTAAATAAGAGTAAAAAGAAGATAAGGAGGTTTAACTGCGGAACATTCTAGTCATCGCCATGGAGACGAACCGGCGAATGAAAGACAATAAAAGTAAAGAAAGTGAAAAGTTTATTTAATATATATCAAGACAATATAATGAAACATGCCAAGTTCTACAGCTCAGTCCTGTTTTATTTGCGTTTTTTTGCTCCACCTTGTGATGTCACGCGGTGATACAGGAAGTGCTGTAAACTACCACTTGATGACATCACAAGGTGGAACAGAGCGTTTTGAGGTTTGGAGATGTATCAGACTAATAATAAAGTGTGACTCAAACATGTGCGAATGAAACAAAACACAACTCCAGGTCTGATTTTGACTTATTTTTTTCATATTTTGACACAAATTTAATCCAGAACAGCTTTAAACGTGGAGCATTTTAAACACAACATGATTGAAAAGTAACAGAACAAAAAAACATTATAAGCTAACAATAACAACAGCTAGCATGCTAACACGTGCTTACTGTTAATCGGACAATAACAAAACAGATGCAGAGAAAACACAGCAGCTTTTCTTCACTTTGTACATTTTATTTACACAAAAAACATCAAATATATGACGTAACAAATATGGAAATATGTAGTAAAGAAAATAATTGTTGTTTTTTTAATATATTTTACATTTTATATATTTATTTTACTTTTTTTTTTAGATTTTTACTTTCACTTTTCACAGCTGTGTCATATCTGGGTCAAGAAAAGCCAAAAGTGCAAAACAGGGATCGATGCAAAAGGATTTTATTTATTTATTTATTTATTTATTTTTATTTTATCTATTTTTATTTAAATCTAAAACAAGTTCTGAGTCATTTTAATGTTCAGATTAAACCTCGACATCCTGGGGTTTTTATTTCACTATTGTGTCTGTGAAGAGAGAGACAGACAGAGAGAGAGAGAGAGACCGACAGAGAGACAGACAGACGGAGAGACAGAGAGAGAGAGAGAGACAGACAGAGAGAGAGACAGACGGAGAGACAGAGAGAGAGAGACAGACAGAGAGAGAGACAGACGGAGAGACAGACAGAGGGAGACAGACAGAGAGACAGAGAGAGAGACAGAGAGAGAGACAGAGAGAGAGACAGAGAGAGAGAGAGACAGAGAGAGACAGACAGAGAGAGAGACAGACGGAGAGACAGACAGAGGGAGACAGACAGAGAGACAGAGAGAGAGACAGAGAGAGAGAGACAGAGAGAGAGAGAGAGACAGGGAGAGGGAGAGAGAGAGAGAAAAACAGAGACAGAAAGAGACAAAGAGGGAGAGACATAGAGAAAGAGAGAGGGACACAGAGAGAAACTATTGTGTAAATCAAGATCTGAACATTAATAACAGACAGATCAGGTCCTTCTTTCCTCGAGGTCGCTCCTTAGCAACAGGTTTGATTGACAGCGTTGCTAAGCGCCCGCTCCCTGATAAACCAGTGATGCGAGCGGGAACGGGCTTTACCTTCAACATCCTCGCTCCTGATTGGCTCCTGAATTCCAAACATAAAACTCGTCTCCGCTTTAGCCTCGACCGTCTCTTTCAGTCGCTTCTTTAAACAGTTTGTGGTTCAAATTTGTCGTCGTTTACGCAGAAACACAGAACAAACATATTTACACATTATATAATCTCGTCTCTTCGGCCTCGTGTTCCGGGTCACGGCTCGGGTCGGGCCGGAGGTGGCGCCGGAGCGGAGGGTTTGGTTCTGCCGGGGCCCGTCGTGACTCTGGGGCTGAGATAAAAAAAACCAAATCGTCAGGAGAAACTTTCACAGGAATTAAACCAAATCATGAAGTGGACGAGTCTGTGACGGTCAGACTGAAACGAAGAGAGCGCGGAAGAAAAGAGCAACGGACAAAAGAAGTGACCACAGAAGAAAAGAGCAACGGAGAAAAGAAGTGACCACGGAAGAAAAGAGCAACGGAGAAAAGAAGTGACCACGGAAGAAAAGAGCAACGGAGAAAAGAAGAGAGCGCAGGAAGCCAGGAGAACTCGCTGCATGTAGTATCTCAGGGAGTATTAGTACACGCAGTATTTGAAGTAGCTGCAGTAGAAGTAGCAACTGCTATTACGCAAGTTTAAGAAGTTGTAGTATAGTAGTAGTAGTAACAGTAGCACTGGAGCTTTAGAATCAGTAATAGAAATAGAAAGTTCTTGTTCCAGTAGTAGTAGTAGTAGTAGTAGTAGTAGTAGTAGTGGTCCAAGCAGCAACAGTAGTAGTAGTAGTAGTAGTAGTAGTCGTCGAAGTAGCAACAGTAGTATTGGTAGTGGTAGTAGTATCAATAATAGAAAATAGAAAGTTATAGTAGTAGTAGTAGTAGTAGTAGTAGTAGTAGTAGTAGTAGTAGTAGTAGTAGTAGTAGTAGTAGTAGTAGTAGTACTACCATCAGAAGTAGCAGTTGTCCAAGTAGTGGCGTTACTATTGGTAATAGTAGTACTATAGTCGACATAGTATCAATAATAGAAATAGGAAGTTATAGTTATAGTAGTTGTAGTAGTAGTACTAGCCTCAGATGTAGCAGTTGGCCACGTAGCAACCGTTGTATTAGCAGTAGTAGTAGTAGTAGTAATAGTAGTACTTGGTAGCAGCAGTAGTAGTAATAGTAGTAGTAGTAGCAGTAGTATTAGTAGCCTCAGAAGTAGCAGTTGTCTGAGCAGTAACAGTAGTATTTGCAGTAGTATTTGCAGTAGTATTTGCAGTAGTATTTGCAGTAGTATTTGCAGTACTACAGGTGTGTTTTAAATGTGCTCTAAAAATACATTTGATTTGAACCTTATATTTATTTATTTAACTCCAAAACTTTTGTCCAATTGACGAAATTTTGAAATTAGTTGAAATAAAAATAAATAAATAAATAAATAAATAAAACCTCCATTATTCGTACCACTGTGTGTAAAGTTCTTATTTGACTTGTTATAAAGTGTATTTCTCGGGTTTAATAGTATTTTTTCTTATTTGTAACTGTGGGAGCTGAAGATTGAAACCAGCGTGTTTTTTTATTTATTTTTTTTTTATTTAATGATGAATGATGCTGTTGTTGTGTCGTCGGGCAAGACACTTACCCCCCTCCTGTATGAACGTGTAATATTTATCAGTGCTGTTTTTGTTTGTTTTTTACACGTGAACATCGTATGATCAATCTCCTTAAACTAAATGTGTTTTAGTTTCATTTATTTCTGTATTTAACGCGACATTATCTGCCTATGACGTGAGAAAAATGGAAAGTTTGTCACCGCGATAAGTCGTGTAAGTCGCAAAAACAACAAACGAACGGTAAAACTTATCTTAAAATGTAAAAATCTTGAGCTACAAACTAAATAAATCTAAGTAAGTCAAAACTACAGCGGCTCAGTTGGTAGAGTCTCCTGATCTGAAGGTTGCCGGTTCAACTCCCGCTCTGACCTTTGACCTTTGACCTCACATTAAAGTGTTTTACCCTGGACACTGGCAGTAGTTCTTCGGTCTTAACAGCGCGGCCTCCTTCATCTTCATGAATCGTCGCTGTTGGGAAAGAAAATACAGGTTTTTATTAAGAAAAATGATTTATTATTTATTTATTTATTTATTATTTATTTTTAATATTTAAAACTTAAAATTTGAGCCATGTTCAGCGTCTACAGGGTCGACCCAACTAGTATTTTCAGGTATCTGTATGTTACTTAAGTACATTTTACAGTGGATACTTTTTACTTTTACTGCAGTACTTTTCAGAACAGAATCTGTACTTTCTACTCCACTACATTTTTGAACAGGACTGAAAAGTAAAAAGTACTTTTCATCTGATTTGAGGAGTTATTTTTACCGAGTTCGTGGAAACATCCGGACTAAAGTTTTCAAGTTCGAGCTTTGACTTTGACCAAAACAAAAATAAAAACACAAAATTCATAAGAAAAATTAAGAAATGGATTCGTACCAAAACATGTTTGATTTTTTTCACTACATTTAACACTTAATTAACTTAAATAAACTGCAGTTGTTAGAAATACTTAGACTTTTTCCTCTTAAAGTACATTTTTAAACGAGTACTTGAGTCGACTTTTTCACGCAATACTTTTACTTTAACTTGAGTAACTTTTTACCTCTGTATGTGTACTTTTACTTAAGTAGCAAAGTTGAGTTTTGGTATTGTCTGTATATTTTTATTTATTTATTTTATTGTATTTATTTTTTGATTCCCGTCCAGATGCAGATGGAGGCGGCTCATAAATGGATTTTTATCGACTGCATTTACGTCATTTCACTTTACACTTTCTTACATTATTATTATAAATATATTTCAGATAAATATAAATACACATTATTCCAAATCCACATTGGAAACTGCGTCTGTGCAAAAAAACTAAAATGTTTCTCTGTTTTTTTGTTGTTTTTTTTCAATTTCAGCCGAGTTTCTCCACATTTTTGAACAGGACTGAAAAGTAAAAAGTACTTTTCATCTGATTCGAGGAGTTATTTTTATGTTCGTGGAAACATCCGGACTAAAGTTTCAAGTTCGAGCTTTGACTTTGAGCAAAACAAAAATAAAAACACAAAATTCATAAGAAAAATAAAAAAAGATGAATTTGTTTTGTTACTGTGACTAAAATACGTGTCATTTTGAATCAATATCACCAAATTTACACAAATATATGAACAACACTTGTGTGAAATACTTTTACTTTTTACCCTTAAAGTATATTTTTAAACACGTACTTAAATACTTTACTTTTCATGTGATACTTTTACTTTTTACTTAAGTAACAAAACACTTACCACAGTATACTTCACATTCATAATATCATTTTCTTACTCAAAGTATTTTTTTATTTTACTTATAATTTCTTGGCCCTTTTTTATTCCTTTCACTGTTTTTTTTTTTACATCTTTCTTTTTTATTCTCCTGTTCATTTACCAATTTATATCATTTCATTTAAATCAATTTGAACTGCATTATTTTTGAATTACTTTAAAAAACATGCAAAAAATATATACTTAAATAAACGCAGTTATTTCCATATCGTTCTGTTCATTTAGTCATTTTATATTAATTATTTTATATGAATTTTAACTGCATTATGTTGAATTACAGGATTTATTTATAGGTTTTCACTGAAATACATGAGCATAATTTTGAGGAGTGGAGTCTATAAACCAGAGGCGTCAAACTCATGTTCACCGAGGGCCACATCAGCAAATCAAGGGCCAGATGTGACTGTGCGGCAGGATAAATGTCACTAAATGTAAACAAATGTCATGTAAAATAAATGTAATTACTTTCTAACTTGTTAAATAACAGTTTCTGTGATAAAGTGACATTTTTAAAAGTGTGTATCTGGTCGGGACACACCTCCTCACAGACCTTCAGCTCTGCTTCAAATTCGTCCTTTTACAGACTTTTAATTATTGGACAGTTTGTTGTTTTTCTTGCAGATTAACTTTTTCACACTTAGCTCCGTGTTTGGTGTCAAAATGTCGACGTAGATTGTACCGACTCCGCCTCAAAACACAAAAAACACACAGGTTTTTCTCCTCAAAGCACAAACTTGTATTCATCTTTAGCGTCTTTCTTGAAACTTCCTTCCACGCCGCCAATTTTTTTCCTCCTGAACATTTTGTGATGATTATTTGCAAATATTTCTCAGTGTCACTTGTTGGGAAAATCTCATTAGTTTATTGTCAGTGCAAACATTAAAGCAGCACAGACTTATTTTAAAATGACAGTCATGCCTTTTAATTTACCTTCTCACGGGCCACATAAAACGACGTGGCGGGCCGCATTTGGCCCCCGGGCCTTGAGTTTGACATATGTGATATAGACAAACTAAAATATAAAAAAAAACAAAAAACATTAATTCTTGCGTCCTAATTTCAGACATGTAAAACTACGCCCCCTAATGGAAGTGTATGTCTTTGCACCGGTTTGAAACTCAAACGCTCCCAATGAAAAAGTGGGTCGTCCGTCGCTGTTTATCAGCAGAGAACAGACTTTATGAAACGTATCTATAAAGGACGACTTCAAAAACTCCCAGAATGCCTCAGCTGTTTGTTAATCATCGATACGGGAACATTTAACACCAGATCACACGACTGAACGAGACTAAGGACGAGCCGCGACAAAACTCAGACAGACGTCACCAAAATGAAACATACTCCAAGGAAAAGCAAAACTGGATACGCTAGTGAAAAAAACGCAATTTAATCATTTTTTTGGTGATATTAGAGACAATACAAACAATAAAAGACATTAGACATTTAGATTTGAGGGAAAAAAGAGGTTTTAAGGTTTTAAGGGGGTGACGAGACGATAAGAATGGGACCTGTTCTTCGTATATAGGAGTTTAAGTGTAAAAGAGTGTGGAAATAAGAGGGAAAGGGCGGAACATAAAAAAAAAAGAAAAAATTAAAATAAATTAAAATAAAATAAAATAATAATAAAATAAAAATAAAATAAATAAAAATAAAATAATAATAAAACAAATTAAAATAAAATAAAATAATAATAAAATAAAAATAATTTCATGAGGTTCCATTTTATTGATTTATTTTTTTTCCATTTTTTCCCTTCGCTTTCTTTTTTCTTATTTTTTTGCTAAATAGGGTCAGTACAGATAGGGCAGCGGGTCGTCTTTCTTTAATAATCTGGTGACAAACTTTTATCCACCCACCTGCTCCTGTTTTTACTGTTTTATATGGACTTATTTATTGTTTGTTTTGTTGTTTTTCTGTAAATAAATCCCGTCTGTACTGGTGTTTTTACCTTTCTCCGGCTTAAACGGTTGTACATGATGAGCGCGAGCACCCAGAGCAAAACGACCACACAGCCTCCTCCTATGGCGGCCCACACCCACCAGCTCAGCTCCATCGGCAGAAGAGGCGGAGTCTGTGCCGTCTGTGTGCCGTTCACGCCTGAAAAAACACGGGGTTAACGCAGAAAAACAAACACAGATGACGTTAAAACCTTCTACAGACGTGTAATATTTAATACAGATGGAGGAAGGTAAAATAAATACTGTTGAAATACTGATTTTGTCGTAAAATAAGAAGTTAATGAAAAAGTCAGGCCCGTTCGCAGAAATTTTGGGGGCCCGGGGCAAGAGGTCTCACATGGGCCCCCCTCTAATGTAACTGAATAGGAAGAGGGTCAAATTCTGGGGCCCGGGACAACAGACTCCTTTGCCCTTTTCTGTCAACTCCCCTGGGTCCAGTCACTAATCGAAATGATAAAAAAAAGGTTTAACGTTTGTGAATTTATCTTTATCGTACTTTATGACAAAGTGCAATTTAATTAATAGGGAATTTTGACCTTTGACCCCCCCCCCCAATCTGGGAGTACGACATCCTGACATCGTAAAACCTGAAAACCACCAATTGATACTTCGCAGTGGGGTGTCTCACATGTATCTCTACGGCGGAATGTTCGGCAGTTAGCGTAGAGACGCAACCGCGCACATTAGCAAAAAAGTTAGTCAAAAGTGCGTCTGAAAACTTAAGATAAAAATACAAAATGGGTTTAAAACGGCACATTTTTCACGTTCACGGTTCTGTTTAGGAGATTTTCAACAAAAATGTGAGAGTGACTAACTGAAAAACTGTCGGCTAATGCTAACGCTAATGCTAATGCTAGCTTGTGGCTGTAATGTTATGTGAGCGGGACTTGTTTAACAGCACAGATCATCTCACTTATTGTACTTCAGGCTAATGAAATCAAACCCGGATTAAACTTTAAATGGAGTAACAGCTTTAGACAGAGCAGTGCCTCCAGTTAGCATCACACGCCCAGAAAATACTGACGGCACCAGCTGCAAAGTAGTTTTTTTTAAGCCTAAACCTCTTTGTGGGTTTCGAGCTTCCTGTTACACGCCACATTTTGAGGACGTTTCCCCCCCCCCCCATTCAAATGTTTTCATATTTTGTTTTAAATTGATAATCGCTACGGCAACGGCCCCAACGGGATACTCACAGTGCGGACACGCTTCCTTGTTGCCGACGGTCATTCTTGTGGTAGGGGGCGGCGGAGAGGTGGGAGGAAGTGGATCTAATCGAAATAAGAAAAAGAAAAAAAAAGAAAAAAACACTAATTGATGTTTAAAAATATAAAATTAACCCAAAAAATCAAAGCAGCACAGTCGAAATCCGATTTTTAACAGATTTTTTAAAGTTATAATTACTATTAAAATGACATAAACAGCAGCACAATCCTCTTTTTTATTTCTGCTCACACTTCCTCTGTTTACTCACGTCACATTTTGCAGTTTGCGTTTCATTTTAATAATCTTAAAAGCTCAGAAAAAAACATTATAATCCTGTTTTGTTGCGCGTGAACATGGCCCAATTTAATTTGTTTTTTCAAGACTTTATAGTTTTTAAAGTGCTCGTGTCGCGCTGTTTTCTGATGTCGTTTCCTCGTCACAAACCGACCTGGAGTTGTGCTTTTTTGTTTCATTCACACATGTTTAACGCACAGTTCTTCTCTCAAACTGAAAAAAACACTCCGTTCCACCTCGTGATGTCATCAAGTGGCGATACAGGAAGTGCTCCGTTGTGTTTTTAAACTCCACACACCTTCATTTATAGAATCATTTGGATCGTTTCAGCGCCGGAATTGCCGATCTCTACTGAACTAAAGGTAAAACGTAGCTGCTAACTAACTTGAAAACTACCACTTGATGACATCACGAGGTGGAACAGAGCGTTTTGAGCGTGACCAAACACGTGCGGATGAAACAAAACACAACTCCAGGTCTATTTTTGAGGCAGTAACAGCATCAAAACATGATTTAAACCTCGCGAGAATCCATTTTGTGTAATATCAGCGCTTTAAAAACACGCAAAAAATTAAACTTTCCATTTTTGAAAATCAGTTTTTACATTTTTTTTTGTTTTATTTTGTTTTTGAGTCACTATTTTGACTTTCAGTGACTCTTATATCTCATTATAAAAATATATTTCACCAGAATAAACACGATTAATCACGTTACGTTAATCCAAAACTAATTATCACGTTCATAAAGTGTGATAGTAAAATGTTTTTAAAGCAACACCGTGTAACTTTCTGGAGGTGGAACGGTAAAACCATACTTCGGAACATTACCCGTGTAGATACGTCTTATGTCACGCTGCGGTTTTTTTATGGAGTTGTGGTTTTCTGTGTTTTTCGATGCAATAAAAACATTCGCAGTCAAAAAAAAACACGTTCATTTTGGACTAGCTTTCGGGTAAAAAGTTACACGGTGGTGCTTTAAAAAGTCTCCGCCGTTTGTGTCGCCGTAGTTTCCTTAAATCGCACCTCTGACTTGAATCTTTACGTCGGTGATGGTTTTTCCGCTCGGCGTGATCGCGCACTCCCACGTTCCTCCGTCCTGCTCGGTCACGGGACTCAGGTGGACCGTAGCCGCTTCATGGCTCCGCCCACCGGGTCCTCGCCACTGCACCGTCCAACCGTCGGCAAGTCCGTCCACGTCACAGCGAAGAACCGCACCGCCGCCAACCACGAGGGGAACAGGGGGGGCCACGGACGCTGGAAGGGAAGACGAGGAGAGTTAAAGGCGAGAACGTGAAAAACAAAACTGGTTAATTTTGCCTAAGACTAGACCAGGACTAGACCAGGACTAGACCAGGACTAAAACAGGACTGAACCAGGACTAAAACAGGACTGAACCAGGACTAAACCGGGACTGAACCGGGACTAAACCAGGACTAGACCAGGACTAAACCAGGACTAAAACAGGACTGAACCAGGACTAAAACAGGACTGAACCAGGACTAAACCAGGACTAAACCAGGACTAAACCAGGACTGAACCAGGACTAGACCAGGACTAGACCAGGACTAGACCAGGACTGAACCGGGACTGAACCGGGACTAAACCGGGACTGAACCGGGACTGAACCGGGACTAAACCAGGACTAGACCAGGACTAAACCAGGACTAAAACAGGACTGAACCAGGACTAAACCAGGACTAAACCAGGACTAAACCAGGACTAAACCAGGACTGAACCAGGACTAGACCAGGACTGAACCAGGACTGAACCAGGACTAGACCAGGACTGAACCAGGACTAAACCAGGACTGAACCAGGACTGAACCAGGACTAAACCAGGACTAGACCAGGACTGAACCAGGACTAAACCAGGACTGAACCAGGACTGAACCAGGACTAGACCAGGACTGAACCAGGACTAAACCAGGACTGAACCAGGACTGAACCAGGACTAAACCAGGACTAGACCAGGACTGAACCAGGACTAAACCAGGACTGAATCAGTGTTTAGTTAATTTAATTGTTCACTTCCACTTGAACTTATCACTGTTTAAACTCTGAGAAGTAAAAATAATGTTTTTTTTGTGTCCACCATTTTGTTTTTGACCCTGAACAGCCCGATCCAACTCACTTTACATCACATTTAAAGCATTTCCGTCTTATTTCTCTTATTTGATCCTTGATATCACGTTTTAAGTCGTTTATTAAGTCGTCTGAGGTTTATTCACAAACACCTTTTCTTTAAGATTAACCCACAGGAAGAAATCAGGATGAGTCAGGTCTGTGGAGATACTGCCCCCTGTCTTTGAAAAACACTTATTATTCCTTTAATGGCGTTTACACTCGGGGCATCTCTGGTGTTGGGTCAAATTTGACCCATGTGACTCAAAGTTCCACTGTACAATGAGGGTTCGTTCCTCGGTGCTGTATTTGCTCAGATTAATGTGGGAAGAGTCGTTCTAAAGGCTCGTGTGCGTTTTACCCGACGCCACGATGAGCCTGTGCTGCTCCTCTTGACGTCCGACTTTGCAGGTGAACAGTCCAGCGTCTCCACGAGTAACTCCAGAAATCTCCAGTGTCGTCTCATGTTTCAGACGACTTCTTTTTACCATTTCCGCTTTACCTGTGACAAAGATAAAGACGTTTTAGGTTCCACTGCAGAAAAATAAGACACAGGTGTAAATGATCGACTTAAAAAAAATAATTTTTTAGGTCCACAAAGTCATTCAAAGTGTTTTAAAGAATAAGAAAGACATTGAAATCACAATAGAACAAATCAGAACATAAATAATCGCCATAAAATTAACATTAAAGGTGAAAAGTGCAGAATAAACCCCTTTCAGTCACATTCACAGATAAACAGAACCGTCTAAGTCTGAATTTAAACATTGTCAAAGTCGAGGCCTGAGTCACATCTTCAGGAAGATGTTTATTTAGAATTAATATATTAAATAAAAAAATATATTATCTGTGTATAAGATTGGAATGTGTTTTCTGTTTGCAGTTTCCTCATTGATGCTTCAAAAATCTCGATGTTGAAGTGTATCGACCTGATGTGGCCCGTCAGGGAATTGAATATAAAATATATATTCAGAAGCCCCTTATGAAGAAAATTAAATCAAGGCCAGTTACGTCGCCCGGACCGGCGTTACCGGGGCCCCACCCTGGAGCCAGGCCTGGGGTGGCCGGGCCTTTCCCCACGGGGCCCGGCCGGGCTCAGCCCAAAGGAGTGACGTGGGGCCGTCCTCATGTGGACCCACCACCCGCAAGAGGATCTGTAAGGGGCCGGTGCTTGAAGGTCTGGGCGGCAGTCGAAGGCGGGACCTCGACGACCGGATCTCTGGACATGGAGACTAGCTCTGTGGACATGGAATGTCACCTCGTTGGGGGAAGGAGCTGGAGCTTGTGCGGGAGGTTGAGCGTTACCGACTAGACATAGTCGGCCTCACCTCCACGCACAGCTTGGGCTCTGGAACCCAACTTCTTGAGAGGGGCTGGACTCTCCATTTCGAGTGGCGAGCTGGTGTGGGCTTGCTCATTGCCCCACAGCTCAGCCGCTGCGTGTTGGGGTTCACTCCGGTGAACGAGAGGGTCGCGTCCCTGCGCCTTCGGGTCGGGGACAGGTCTCTCACTGTTGTGTCGGCCTACGGGCCAAACAGCAGTGCAGAGTACCCGGCCTTCTTGGAGTCCCTGGGAGGGGTACTAGACAGTGCACCAACAGGGGACTCCGTTGTTCTCCTGGGGGACTTCAACGCCCATGTGGGTAACGACAGTGACACTTGGAGGGGCGTGATTGGGAGGAACGGCCTCCCCGATCTGAACCCGAGCGGTGTTTTGTTATTGGACTTCTGTGCTAGTCACAGCTTGTCCATAACAAACACCATGTTCGAGCACAAGGGTGTCCATCGGTGCACATGGCACCAGGACACTCTAGGTCGGAGGTCGATGATCGACTTTGTTGTCGTGTCATCTGACCTCCGACCGCGTGTCTTGGACACTCGGGTGAAGAGAGGGGCTGAGCTGTCAACTGATCACCACCTGGTGGTGAGTTGGATCCGCTGGCGGAGGAGGAAGCCGGACAGACCTGGCAGGCCCAAGCGCATTGTGAGGGTCTGCTGGGAACGTCTAATTCCCTTATTACACGGTTTAACTCAGAGTGACATCAGGAAAATGCTCCGCTCATGTCATTTGAGTTTATCTAGAGTCATAAAAATGACAAAAACTAAACCAACTTAATAAACTTTAGTTAAACCATGAAACAAATGAATTTAAAGCTCAAGGACTCATTATTATTATTATTATTATTATTATTATTGCTGTTGTTGTATAATGTACAAACCTCTTAAAGGCACTCATGTGTGGAGTAAGATATCAGCAATTTTTATTCTGTACTTAGAGATATTGGTCTTGAAAAAAATAAAATAAAATAAATACATAAAATAAAATTAAAAATATAATAAAATAAATAAAAAATTATAAAAATAAATAAATAAATAACAAAAAAATAATAAAAATAAATAAAATGGAAAAAAAACTATATATATATATATATATATATATATATATATATATATATATATATATATATATATATATATATATATATATATATATATATAAAATTAATAAATTAAATTTAAAATAAAAATAAAAAATTAATTACTAAGTCACAATTACTCAATTCAAGCCATTTTAACCCCAGTAACCTTTTTCTCCACAGAGTCGACTGACCTCTTAAAGGCAGCCCATTTTTGGGGTTGATGCTGTGGATGAGCTTGCCGCCGTGGAACCAGCTTAAGGTATTTGTGGAGTCTGAAATGCTGCACGTCAGAGCCACGGTTCCTCCTGGTTTGGTTTGGTCCATGATCTCTGCAGCACACGGCGCGTTCAGCCACACGCTCTGCAGCACACTCACACACACTGCACAAAACAGCACAAAGAACACACAAAAGCACAAAATCACAAAATCACAAAATCACAGCGGTGGAGACGTGGGAGGCTGAGGTCACGTTTACTCTGCCAGACTTAGTTTTCAGGAAATTGTGATTTTAAAAGAATAAAAACTTTTGTAGAAACTATCGGCTTGATTAATATTAAAGCAGCGTTTGGCTCCTCTGCACGATCAGCAAAGTACAAGTAGTAAAGTACTGCACTTACGTCAAATGTTAAGGTATCTGTGCTTTACTTAAGTACATTTTACAGTGGATACTTTTTACTTTTACTTGAGTACATTTGAGAGCAGTATCTGTACTTTCTACTCCACTACATTTTTGAACAGGACTGAAAAGTAAAAAGTACTTTTCATCTGATTTGAGGGGTTATTTTTACCGTGTTCGTGGAAACATCCGGACTAAAGTTTTCAAGTTCGAGCTTTGACTTTGAGCAAAACAAAAATAAAAACACAAAATTCGAAAGAAAAATTAAGAAATGGATTCGTACCAAAACATGTTTGATTTTTTTCACTACATTTAACACTTAATTAACTTAAATAAACTACAGTTGTTAGAAATACTTAGACTTTTTCCTCTTAAAGTACATTTTTAAACGAGTCGACTCGATACTTTTACTTTAACTTGAGTAACTTTTTACCTCTGTATGTGTACTTTTACTTAAGTAGCAAAGTTGAGTTTTGGTATTGTCTGTATATTTTTATTTATTTATTTTATTGTATTTATTTTTTGATTCCCGTCCAGATGCAGATGGAGGCGGCTCATAAATGGATTTTTATCGACTGCATTTACGTCATTTCACTTTACACTTTCTTACATTATTATTATAAATATATTTCAGATAAATATAAATACACATTATTCCAAATCCACATTGGAAACTGCGTCTGTGCAAAAAAACTAAAATGTTTTTGGTTTTTTTTTCAATTTCAGACGAGTTTCTCCTCAAGTTTTTGTTTAAACGCTCAATTTAACAAGAAAAATGTCTTTCTTTTTTTTCTTTTACACAGTTTTATGGTTTTATGGTTTATTCAAAATCAAAACTAGCAAAAGATTTTTAGTTTTGTCAGTTTAATTAACGACAAAATAAAAAAAATGAACAGAAATAATCTCGAATGTGATGTTGAAATATGAAAACAAAACTCACCCCAAACAAGCAGCATTGTGCCGTACGTTCTTCAATTTCTGAAAAATAAAAAACAAAATGATCATCTTTTCTGCTTAAGTTCACACATTTATGCTTTTTTTTATCCACTGGAAATAGTTTACGCAGGAAAAAAAAAAATTGTGTTTGATTTTTAAGAGCATTTTATGACGATAAAAACAAGAAATACTCAAACTAAAAGTACTACAAAAGTACCTCGTCCAGGCTCATTTCACACATTATTCACTTTTAACTGTACGTTTATATTTTTATATTTAAGTTTTCATTTGACTTTTTAAATCTGAAACATTAAAGCTGTGAATTTTTGTTTGTAAAAATAGAAACGTACCTGAAACGTCTTTTGTAGCTGACGCTGAACTTCCACAGAGTCTGAGGGAGAACTGCACGAGCGCAAAAACACTTCGTCTTCCCCTCCTCCTCTTTCTCCTCTTCCTCTTCTTCATTTCTTTTCTTTCTCTCTGTAAAGTTTGAGTCGGTGCAGATGCAGATGCAGCTGTGACTGTGGCTTTGCTGCAGCGAGGCTCAAGTCAAAAGTAGGAATGTGAAGACGAACTTAAACGACAGATTTAGAGCTGAGGCTGCTCTGGAAAAAGTAAAAGTACTGCACTGAAGTACTGCTATACACTCCTGGTATCTGTGCTTTACTTAAGTACAGTTTACAGTGGTACTTTTTACTTTAGTACATTTGAGAGCAGTATCTGTACTTTCTACTCCACTACATTTTGAACTGGACTGAAAAGTGAAAGTATTTTTTTATTATAGTTTGAGACCTGAAGTTTTATTTTTAACACTTTTGTAATTTGCAGCAACGTATCAGAAAAATTAAAAATCAAAAATCGGTTGTTTCCGTTGAACAAAACTCAGCACAATTCTTCAAAATCACCACATTTGAGGCTTTATAAGACTCAAAATACTTTTCCTTAAGCACATTTTTTCATGTCGTACTTTCACTTGACTATTTTTTTGCTCCAGGATCTGTACTTTTACTTAAGTAACACAACTAAGTACTTCTTCCACCGCTGCCTGTCACAGGGTTTCGTGTTTTTTAGGTTTCAGGCCTGAATATGAAGCTTAAACAAAGTATAAATAAAGACAGGGTTTAATTTAAGTTTTCTTCTTCCCAGTCCTTTTCGAGCTTATATAAGGATTAATTTGTGAAATGTGCTTTAAGTGAACACGATACATGTGCTCGAAATAAATGAAAATGAGGTTTAGTGGGAAAGTAATAGTCGTACAAGTGAATATGTGGGTTGTTTTTACGCCACAATACAATGTTTCTTTCTCTATAAATTCCTGGTGTTCACATATGAGTTTATTACACTGCCTCTTAGTGGTGACAGAAGAGTATTACACATTATAGTTTAGATTCCAGATGGATTTTGTTAAAGGTTCGCGTCAGCAGTTCTTTAAATGAGACACAATGTTCCAGGAGATTCGGTTGTTCCGTCTTTAGCTTTGATTATTCGCTGTGGCGTTGTTTCGATTTCGCTTCTGCAACGTCACCAGATTTATTTCCATCCAGTGTCGCATTAATTTTTCACCTGTTGCATTGATGATGGTCGAGTCTGACGCTGCAGCTTCTCCAGAACATCCCAAAGATTCTCAATGGGGTTAAGGTCTGGACTCTGTGGTGGACGATCCATGTGTGAAAATGACGTCTCCTACTCCTGATCCACTCTGTCACAATTTGAGCCCGATGAATCCTGGCATTGTCGTCTTGGAATATGCCCAAAAATCCACTGATGGAATAACCTGGTCATTCAGTTTATTCAGGTGACCTCATTCTGCTGAACCTAGACCGGACCAACTGCAGCGACACCGACATATTTGCGGAGTTAAATCCAGGTAGCGACTCTTTTTTTGGCCAGTTTTAGTTTTAGTTTTTGCAAATCTTTATTAAAATGTGACTTTATTTTGTTCTGTCAAAATGATTAAAACGTAAAACGAATGTCCTCATATGTGGACATTATTTTTCAATAATAATAATAAAAAAAAATAAAATAAAATAAAAAATAATAATAATAATAAATAAATAAATACCGGTAATAAAAAAAAAAAATAATAATAATAATAATTCTTTATTTTTACACTTCTCAGTCCAAATAACAAAGAGACATTAATAAAACCATGTAAGAGCTCAGGTCTCAGGACGGTATCATAGTTTTACGCTCTTTAAGTGGTAGTTTGTGGGAAAAGCTGAGAAGTAGAAAAAGTTCAAGATGTACGGCAGTAAAGAGGAGTAAAACTGAAGCCTCCACCTGTGAAATGAACCCCACAAATCTGACCCAAAAAGCAGAGACCGTTTAAGAGCAAAGAGGATTAAACTTTCACTTAAAAGAGCTGCTACTTAGTGTTTTCTGATCTGTTCTAATGTCGTTTCCTCGTCACAAAAAGACCTGGAGTTGTGTTTTTAACAGACAAACATAACGCAGTGTGACTCAAACATGTGTGAACGAAACAAAACACAACTCCAAGTCTGTTTTTGAGGAGGAAACAACATTAAAACATGACTTAACGCTCACAAGAGTCAGTTTTGTGTCATATGGAACCTTAAAATAAAGGCGTCATCCTCTTCTAATCATAACCATCATGTGCATTTGAGCTAAAGTATATAAGTGATTTCATATAAACTCGTGTATGAAGATGAAGATGTGCATTTGTCCAAGTACAGACACGTTTTGCATTTTAAAAAAAACCCGAGAGAGAAGGGATTCTATAGGAACATGTAACGTATTAAACATAATAATATAAAAACATATCATTTTAGTCATTTTGAACATTATAAACTTGTCCAAAAACACCAACTGGAGTCAAATGTTTGTATAGAAACTGGATCTGCACTTTAACAAACAGATACTCACCACATTAATAAAAAGTCAGAATACGGAACAGAAATTGATACTAAAAATAATGGAACACGCTTACATTTCTAGGCCAGGATGAGTGGTTTGAGTCTACGAGCTTTCACTTCCTCCCTCTTCTTCTTCTAGCTCTACTGCTACTCTGAAAATGTAGAAATAATCAGCTGTTTCAACACTGAACAGTCACAAGGCTCTAAAACTCTGCTGCAGTTTGCAAAGGATAAATTAAAGGTCCCATATTACACACAGTTGACTCTTGTGAGCGTTAAATCATGTTCAAATGTTGTTACCTCCTCAAAAACAAACCTGGAGTTGTGTTTTGCTTCATTCGCACATGTTTGACCAACTCCATTATCGGTCTGTAACGTCTCCAAAGCTCAAAACGCTCTGTTCCACCTTGTGATGTCGTGAAGTGGTAGTTTTCTATGGAGTTCAACAGTGATCGCTCAACCCCTGGTATCAGAACTACATTTCTCATTCACTTTTCATTGACTTTCTGGAGAAAAAAAAATTACACAAGTCTGATCAGCTCTGTGGGGAAATGAATAACCACAACAACTAGAATTTTATTTAAAATCTGTTTCTGAAACTTTATAACTCGCTAAGTTATTAAAACATTTAGCTGAATCTTGCATTTTAAATTTACTTTTTGGGCTTAAAACCACAGCATTATGGATATTATTTAGCGCATTGTGGGGAAAAATGAAGAGTTCAAAGGCATCGTGGAGGCTAACCAGCAGACTTTTCGAAAAAATTCAGAAAAATTTACAGAAAAGTTACTTCTGGCACCGGAACAAACGGCCACTGCTGAGCTCCATTTAACAGATACTTTTACCTTTAGTTCAGTCGAGATAAGTGGCAACTCCAGAAGCTGAAATGATCCAAATGATTCTATAAATGAAGGTGTGTGGAGTTTAAAAACACAGTGGAGCACTTCCTGTATCACCACACGATGACATCACAAGGTGGAACAGAGTGTTTTCAGTTTGATAGAAGAACTCGGTGTAAATCTGCAGGTTTGTTTGTGCGTTAAACATGTGAGAATGAAACAAAAAAACACAACTCCAGGTCTGTTTGTGACGAGGAAACGACATTAGAACAGATTAGAAAACAGTGTAATACGGGCGCTCTAAGGTTAAACACATCTTTATCTTTATTATATTTTAAATTTCATGTTGTACTTTTGTGGTAAAGAAAGAGCTGCGTCCGAAGGCAAAGCTCTCGATTTACCATCAATCTACGTTCTATCCTCAACTATGATCATGAGCTGTGGGTAATGACTGAAAGGAACGTCTTGGGGTCCCACCGGAGGAGCTGGAGGACATGTCTGGGGTGAGGGAAGTCCGGGAGTCCCTGCTTAGACTGCTGCCCCCGCGACCCCGGATAAGAGGAAGAAAATGGATGGACGTTGTTGAATCTTACGGCAGTTTGGAAGTCGCTTTTGTCTAAAAATAACTGGATTTTGATTAAAAAAAAACCAAAAAACCTTGAAACAAAATGGTCAAAATTCATGTTTTATTTGCCACAGCAGTAACAAAGGTTTTATTTGGAAAAAAAAAATCAAACCAACAGCAAGATTTCACTTTAACTTTAGCATGTAAAAAAAGCAACTGATTTGGTAGTGGTCTTATTGTGAACACGTTCTTACCGCAACTGCACGTCGTCAACTAGAGAATCTGAAGCCTTTTTTACGGACCTAAACTATCGTCCTGGAAGCAGAGGACAGGAGTGTGTTTGTGTTTGTGTGTGTGTGTGTGTGTGTGTCTACTGGAGCAAACCACAAACTCTTCAATTCAAAACATCTGAACGTTTTTGAAAAAGACAGGGCAGTGAGGTCGGAGACACCAAAATCACACCCCAGATTTGGATTATAGACGGTAGTAGCGGATAAGTGAAAGCATCGACGTATCTACAGTGTGTCTGATGTCTGACGCTAAAAAAAAAAAAAAGCAGGGGGCGCTGTGTTGGTAACCGTGTAACTCCAGGTCCTGGTTTAGTCCGCCACTCGTCTGTAAAAGTAGAGGTATCCCAAGTCCTTAGGAGGTTTCTCAGAGGCACAAACCTTCTGATCGTTAAAGATGACCCACCTGAGGAGAAAACAGACGAGGATTAACACTTTAAAAAAGGTCCCAGATCACACGAAAAGGACTTTTACGAGCTTTAATCCGTGTTGTAATGCTGTTACCGCCTCAAAAACAGACCTGGAGTTATGTTTTTTATTAGTCTGTTACATCTCCAAAGCTCAAAACGCTCTGTTCCACCTTGTGATGTTATAAAGTGGTAGTTTTCACGTAAACAGAGCTACTTTTTACCTTTAGTTCAGTAGAGATAAGTGGCAATTCTAGGGTTGAAATGATCCAAATGATTCTAGAAATGAAGGTGTGTGGAGTTTAAAAACACAGCGGAGCACTTCCTGTATCGCCACACGATGACATCACAAGGTGGAATGGAGTGTTTTCAGTTTGAGAGAAGAACTAAAGCCTAAATATGCAGGTTTGTGTGTTAAACATGTGAGAATGAAACAAAAAAACACAACTCCAGGTCTGTTTGTGATGAAGAAACATCAAATCATGAGTCGAGGAGCAAAGTAAAAGCAGTAAAGTACCTGAAAATTCTACTTAAGTACTGCAGTAAAAGTAAAAAGTATCCACTGTAAAATGTACTTTTGAGAGCAGTGTCTGTACTTTCTACTCCACTACATTTCTGAACAGGACTGAAAAGTAAAAAGTACTTTTCATCTGATTTGAGGGGTTATTTTTACCGAAACAAACTAACTAAAGTTTTCGAGTTAAAGCTTCAATTTTGAGCAAAAACAAAAATAAAAACACCAAATTTATAAGAAAAGTGAAGAAATTGATTTGTCTTGTTACTGTTGAGCAAAAAATGAATCGTTTTTAATCAATATCTCTACATTTACACTTTAAAAATGCATTTTAAGAGTAAAAAGTCACACTTGTACTCAAATACTTTTACTTAAGTACATTTTTTTCATGTGATACTTTTACCTGAGTAACTTTTTACCTCTGTATCTGTACTTTTACTTAACAAAACTGAGTACTTCCAGGCACTTTTAATTTTAATACATAACATCATTTTCTCCTGATTTAAAACTGAATAAATCATGTGGTGTTTGTGGTGTAGATCGCCCCCTGCAGGTCATTACATGTTAAAACACACACAAACATTAGATTCATTTGATTCTAAGTAAATGTATTTATTTAGAATCTTTTTTTTTTAAATAAATGTGTTAATTAATAATAAACTGGCTCCATATTAGCCGCTATATCTGCTTTAGCCTCGATAAGTTTCATTTGGAGCTGAACGCTGTGGTGACGTTACTTCTTTACAGTCTGTGGTCTCTACAGATAAACTGAGACGGAGAGTTTATATTTTAATCTAATGTTTGATCTACGAGTATATTTTGCTGCTGAACTCACTGCTGGTCCTTCTTGATATGGCAAACGTAGTGTCCACACATCGTGCTCGTCCCCATGTGACTGATGAACGCAAACAGCTCGTACTCTGGAAAACAGGAAGAGAAAATACAGTTAAACTCGCAGTAAAGGAGACACTTAACCCGCCTCGTCCTCGTGTGAATGTGCGAGCGGTTCCAATCTTATTCAATCTAAAAAACGATTTCGTAACAGACGCCGGTCCATTCGCTTCCTCTTCAAAAGTGCAGAGCCAAGAAGCCTCGTTGTACCACAAGTTTTTTAGATTATTTCAGAAAAAAACATGACATTTTTGAACCCTACATGTGAGAACTGGAGTTGTTTTAATAATTCTAAGTACAGAGAAGTGGGCGGAGACAGGGGTTAGGTGATAACAGGGATATTCTGAGCAGTGAACGCAGGTTAATACAGGACTACAGTATTTTCCGGACTACAAGTGTCACTTTTGTCATAGTTTGTCCGGGGGTGCGACTTATACTCAGACGCGACTTATATGTGAAATTATTCAAATATATAATTTCACATCTTCACCACACGAGGGCGCTCTAGACTTGTACCAGTATCTCCTCCTGAACCACTGAACATTTAAAATTTCAACATTACGGTGATTTAAAAAACATCTGAGAAACACTGAACAATAGCGCCCCCTACATCTTCCTCTGGAGTTGGTGGATTTGTTCAGAATCGACACCGAGGATGAAGAATTCAGTGGATTTATTGATTTGGAGTGAGATCCAGACTAAACTTGTTGCTTGTTTTTATTCTTTATTTATCTGATTAACTGTTAATATCTTACGTTAACAAACCAGACACGTGTTCAGTTCTGTCTGTGCTTCATGGAGCTGAATAAATATAAATGTGTTACGTTAGCGTGATGCACTGATATTCAGCCTGTTGGTCCACATTTTATTATTATTATTAGAACTTGACTTTAAAGTTAAAATGTCTGTTCTTGGTCTCGGATTTTGTAACATAAATTTCCCAAAAAATGCGACTTATTGCGCAGAAAATACAGTACTCAAACTTGCAAGAATCAAAATAACAGCTCTGAATTGGCTTAAAAAACATGGTTAAAAGGTCACGATGATTTTATTTAATGCGTCCCCTTTAAAGCTCTTAGTTCGCCTTCACATTTTACACAAATTAGTCTATTTTATATAATATTTTAGCAGCAGCACCTTTTAAGAATTTGAATTTCTTCACCGAAATTGGCACAACAAAAGAAGAAGTGTGGTTTGGGAGCATTTAGAGTCAAAAGTGTGCGGGGATAATGAGCAGAATAAGTTCAAGTTAAAGTTCACTCACTTCCTGGCCCGTCTCTCACTCGGGGCCCGAGCGGCGGCTCTCTGGCGCCCTCGCTGTCTGCGGCGGAGCGTCCCTCAGACACGTCCATCGACTCCAGATCGTCCACGTGAGAAAAGATCCAGTCCACTGCCCGGTCCAGGACATTACTCTGAGACAAACAGAGAATGTTTTTGAGAGTTTTACATCATGTTTATGTTTAGATTTTTAGACAATTTCACTCCCGACACGAACAAACATTACTTTTCTAAAATTTTGAATGAAAATATATAAATAAATGAAGTTAAATCCCTTCAATTAACAAGAACATGTCTCATACTACAGTCCATCTTTATTATTTTTGGTTTTATTTAGCATTTATTTCCTAAACAAAAAATAAAATAAGACAAAACTGATCCAAAAGTGTTATGTATCTGTTATCTATATTTCAAATAACTACGTAACAGCTTTGTATTAGTAAAAATTCAAACATTATGAGACTTTCTGGGCCGACTATGACTTGTAAATAATCTTATTACATCAATTTATATGTCTAAATGGGATATCGACTGAACTGATACTTGGAAGATGATATCAGATCTAGAAAATGCTTCAATATCAGCACAGAAATCAGATTGACACATCCCTAGTTTTACGTTTAGAGCCTTGTTTCTTCTTTACAGCTCGTCTGGAATGTTCCACAGTGTTGTTGTTATTAAATATACAGATATGTTCCACTTGTTCAGTTTCACATTAACACTTTTTTACTGTGAGGAGGTCACCAAGAAGATGGAAACATCCCAAGCAAAGCGATGACATCTCCATGGGCAATGAGATGGCAGATTCTCCACCAGAAAAGCTCCACAGTGCACCTTTAAACTGCTAAACCCAGGTGAATTCACTAAAGACAGATTAAACACAGATTAAACATCAGGACTCCGTTGTTACCGTGGCTCTAAGTGCTTTGGTTGCTTGGTCTCGGCTGAAGCCCATGGAGATGATGGTGGCCAGGTGTTCCTCACATAGACTCTCTGTGGGAGTGTTTCCTGCTCCAGAGCTGCCGGGGAGAACCAGAGGAGAGGCGAAGTCTGAGGAAGAGGAGAGGCACACGAGGAAGAAAATATGATGTGATGGTAGCATGAAAACATCTGACATGTTAGTGCCATGTGAACCATCTCAGACGGGTCTAGTCTCGGTCTAGGCTCGGTTTAGCCCTGGTTCAGCCCCCGGTCTAGCCCCCGGTCTAGCCCCCCCGGTCTAGCCCCCCCGGTCTAGCCCCCCCGGTCTAGCCCCCCCGGTCTAGCCCCCCCGGTCTAGTCCCCGGTCTAGTCCCGCCTCAGTCGCCCAGACTCAGGACTAAACATGGGGAATGAGCGTTTCAGTTCTATACAGCCAAAACAGGCCTCTATAATGTTCAAAACTAGGATCAAAACGATTCTTAAAAGGGAAATTTACAAATATTTAACCCTAGAACTCATTATATTATAACAAAAATCAAAAACATTAAACATCATATTCATTTTAACTACATTCATTTGAGCTGCCTTCATTTATATTCAGTTTTATGGAGTTGGACTTATGGACTTATTTTGTTAAAAAATATAAAATTGATGGTTTATAACTGCTGCCTTTTTAGTGTGATAATAATCTTTACATTTTTCTGGTCATTATCCGTTTGTTTTAACTCACAAAAGACTGATGTAAAGTGAATTATGCACAATTTTTCGATTACATTGCGGTCTAAATGTAAATGTGTTTTTTCACTGTTGTGATTGGTTGACTAAAATGAAGGGGGCGGTTCCTTAACTTCTACAAGGAGAGAGGAAGGGGCTGTGGTCAGACCTGAGGAAGGTCAGAGGGACCGAAACGTTTGAGAATAAAAGTGAATCAAGAGTGCGACAGTGTGTGGGAGTTTTCTTAACCTTTCAGACCAAGTTTTATGGAGCTCAACAGTGACCTCAGGCTTACGTTCAGGAAATACATTTTCTAGTCATTTTTCCCCAAAAAATCTAATATTAAGAGTTCAAAAACATCGTAGAGGCTAAACAGCTGCGTGCTAACCAGCTATGTGCTAACGAATATCCACAATGCGGTGGTTTGAAGTCGAAAAAGTGAATTTAAAACGCAAGATTCTGCAAAATGTTTTAATAATTTGACAGTTTATAATGTTTCAGAAACAGATTTGAAGTAAAATTACAGGTCTGGTCTTATCATTAGTTACGACAGAGCTGATCAGCCCTAAGCTTTCAAAATTTCAGTATATAAATTATTTTCTGAGTGTATGGGAAAAAATGAAAACTAAATTTACTTCCAGAACCAAGGGCAGGCACTTTGAGCTCCTCTGAAACTGAACACTAGCGTATAAATCTTGATTTAAATGCGATTTGCAGAAGGTTAAACTGCTCCTCACCTGGATCGTCCATGTGAGTCATGACCCAGTTCATGGCGGCGTCGATGCCCGAGTTCCCGGTGTAGTAAACAGCTTTTCTACAGGCCTCCAGAGGGAAGCCCATCTCACACAGCTGAGACACAGTGGATTCGTCCAGGACCGGAGCTGAGAGAAAGAAACGACAGAATCACTCCAACGTCCGGCTCCAAAACCCCGTCCACCGTGATGTATTTGTATTGTATTTTTGTAATTTTAAATCTACATGAGTAAAAAGGCAACCAAAAAAGGAGGGGAAACAGAAAAGTAGGAAAAAGTAGAGGAGTATAAACGCATCTGTAGTGAGACGAGGCCTGTCACGATGTACTGCTACTGCAAATATCACAACAAATGAACTCTACCTGCAAACGGATTCATTTGGTTGTTTTCTATTGATTAATTTGTTTGTTTCTGTTTCATTGTTGATTTTCTAACTTTCTGTTGGTTAAATCAGTTCGTGTTCAGTTTTAAGAGGTGACTGCAGTTTTAATTTTGGGCTTTACAAAAATAAACTGAACTGAAAATATAATTTAAATGAAAAAAAAAAAAAAAATGTTATGGTGATGACAACAACCAGAACGCAGGATAATCTCAGTAAACCCTTTTCTAAATGAACAAAAACGCTAAAAAAAAAAACCCAAACAAACCATGAGCTGCGTCAAATCATAGCACAATAACACACTGTGATACTTAGTTGATATCTATAATAAGTCAAGTTATTTACTCAACCCATCCATCCATTTTCTTGCTCTTTATCTGAGGTTTGAGCGGAGGCAGCATCCTGAGGCGTTCCCAGGCCAGACACAGTCCATTCAGTGTGTCCTGAGCTGGGATTCCTCCCGGTGGAACCAAACGGCAACCGGAACAAATGCCTGAGCCACCCCTTTCTCAACCCTCCACAGCTCAAATCTCATTCTACTACTACAGCTGCAGTACATCCAGAACACTGCTGCTCGGGTCCTGACTAGAACCAGGAAGTACTTCACACATGTGTCCTGTGGCTCAGGTCTGTGGCTCCTGTGGCTCAGACTTTAAAGCAGCTCAGTGTGAACAAGTCTCTCCATGGACCAGCACCAAAGAACATCTCCCACATGAACCACAAGAACCATCTCACACGAGGAGGACTGAACCGGGACTGAACCGGGACTGAACCAGGACTGAACCAGGACTGAACCAGGACTGAACCAGGACTGAACCAGGACTGAACCTGGACTGAACCTGGACTGAACCTGGACTGAACCTGGACTGAACCTGGACTAAATCTGGAGAATCAGCAACATTCTTCCTGAAGATGTGACTCAGGCCTCGACTTTGACACTGTTTAAATCCAGGCTGAAACGGTTCTGTTTATCTGCTGTAACTGAAAGAGTTTTATTCTACCTCTTCTGTTTTAATGTTCATTTTACGATCATTATTTATGCTTTGATTTGTTGTGTTGTGATTTTAATGTCTTTCTTATTCTGCAAAACACTTTGAATTACTTTGTGTACCAACTGGGCTGTACAAATAAACTTGCCTTCCCTTCCAAAAAAAAAAAAAAAAAGTCCTGAACCCCACACAAAACGTTCCATCTCTGTTATCTGATTATCGTGACAGGCGTGAGTGATCGTGACAGGGAGAAAGGACAGACTGACACAGCAGAGGGGAGTAGAGCGAGTCGTCCTCCTCGGTGCCATAGGAGCCCAGGATACCTTTGACCTCCACATCGGGCGTCATGAGAGGGGGAGGGGCCACCTCAGGGAGCAGCTCCTCTCCGGGCAGCTGGCCGGTGGCTCGCAGCGCGCTCAGGTCCAACGTGTCCGGGACGTCGATGCTCACGTCTGAACAGAGGGTTTGAAACAGGGAATGAGTCTTTCTGTAACGTCGCTTTCACTTTTGAGAATGAGCAGAGTTAGGTGGAGGACAGGGGCCAAAGTAAAGATGGTTGAGGCGGTGTTTTAGAAATATTTCAAACTAAAGCTGATAATATACTACATCAGGGATCACCAGCCTTTTTAAAATTTTAAATAATTATTGATACTTTATGTGAAGACGCCGTAGTTAGCTGCTCGGCGGGTAGTTTTTGTGACATAACCACACGAGCTTCCACCACCGGACAATGTAACACCCCAAAACGGAAAACTGCTTTTGCACAAACAGCCTTTTCCTACAACGCAATAAAACAATGGAACAACCTCCCACCTGAAATAAGAACTATCACAAACTATACTACATTCTCCTCTGAACTAAAAAAAATGGCTTTGGGACAACTACACTTGCCAGCACTGAGTTTTTTTTATTGTGTTTTAAATGTAATATGTAAAATGTGTAATGTATTTTAAGTGTGGTAATGTGTGTGCATCTGTTTATTATTATTGTGACTACTGTATTTTTTCTCTGTAAACCAGGGACTGCAGATGGAAATTAGCTATAATCTGTTGCAGAACATCTGTTTTATGCTTAATGTCTCTGTACATGGTCCCTTAAATAAAGATTAAACTAAACTAAACATATTGAAGTGTCTTCTTTCACGTTAATAAAAAAGAACTCTTCCTCCCAGTCACTGTGATTATTGTCAGTGCACACATTAAAGCAGCATAGACCTATTTTAAAATGACAGTCAAGCCTTAATTTACCTTCTCGCGGGCCACATAAAATGACGTGGCGGGCCGCATTTGGCCCCCGGGCCTTGAGTTTGACATATGTGCTTTAAAGTCTTGACACTTGAATGCCTGATTTTTATTTATATCATTTATATCATTTATGCTGATAGAAACAACATAAAAATGTGAGCAAAGTATTTTTTTAAATGAGATTAGACCCAGGAATTATCAGGTCAAAACATCAACATTTTAAAATGACTGTTAATAGAAACATAATAGTACCAGAGTTTAAGCTCCTCCACCTCAACTGAAAAATGTGCTTTTTAGATTTTTAACTCTACACTATTTGACTTTTTCACTGAGAAGGCGGCAATTTTTTAGTACTGATGAATTTATTTTAATAGATTTTTTCAGACAAAGGTTTTGTTTGTTTTCCTGCCTCCTACCGGTGGAGGCATGACGACAGCGCCATCTGCAGTCCGACTTCTTTAGGACAGTATCCCAGGTGTGTGAGAGTAGAAAGGCCCCTCGTCCCGGTTTAAAGTCCCGTGGCACGTTTACGTTAAACCGGGTTGAGGGGGTCTTTTTTACTCTCACACACCGGAGATACTGTCCTGAAGAAGTCGAACTGCAGATGGCGCAGTCGTCCTACCGGTGGAAATATGACAGGTTAGGGTTTAAAATCAGCTAACTGGGCACGTCACAGTAACATGTGACCACTCTGAGGCGCTAGTGAGCAGTTCAAACTATCAGGTATGAAAACAAACTAAACCTTGGTCTGGAAAAAAAAATCTATTAACGGAAATAAATGAACAGAAAACCAGATGAACCTCATTGGACTGTTTTTACTCACCTAGTTTTTTGGGGACCCAGTCAAGGCCAAATGTAAACTTTTTAATCTGTATAACCAGGTAATCGGGGAAAGACGCAAACCGCATTGTTCTGGTAAAAACAAAAAAAAGTATTTTAATAACGTATTTTCTAGGTGTCATTTCTAAATCTGTTCTTTAGTCTTGCGTCTTACTTGGTGGCAGTAGTCTTGGCTTGCACAGCTGAACTCCAGAAGTCGGTGAGCACCTCCGGCTCCGTGAGGGCAGCCATGCAGGAGGTGAAGGGGATTTGAGCCCGGACTGTGGACGACGTGTCCCCCATTTCACGACGCCGCTCGGCCTCCTGTAGCTCCTCTGTGACACAAGAGACACAAGAAAAGGAATTAGACATAAACAGAAAAATATATATAGTTTAAGACATATATTGTAAAGTTGTGGCTTAAACATTCATTCAAAATCAATTAGATGTGTCTTTAAGGGCCACACAATATGAGAAAAAGCAGCAATATCCCATAACCATGTCTAGTATCACCATAACGTTTTTATTGCAATGTTTGGAGTCTACACACACCCCTCAGCTAACCCTCACAGCGCCTGTGACGCCATTCACGCAGCTGTAGCCCGGATACAGACGGTTCACCCTACCGCTCTCATTGTGATTTCTGGGGACTTCAACCATGTTAGTTTGGACAAGACTCTCTCCCATTTTCACCAGTTTGTGAACTGTCCCACCAGGGAGGAAAGGACGTTAGACCTTTGCTACGCTAATGTCAGGACTGCATACCTGGCCACACCGCTGCCTCCGCTGGGTGGGTCTGATCACATTCTGGTTCACCTCAAAGCAGCTTACCTGCCTATGGTGAAGCACCTCCCCCCAACAACAAGGTCTGTGAGGAGATGGACGGATGAGAGCATGAAGATGATACAGAGCGGTTTTGAGGTGACAGACTGGGCTGTACTAACAGAGCCACATGGAGAAGACCTGGATGGATTGAATGACTGCATCACCAGCTACATCAACATCTGCGAGGACTCAATAGTCCCATCAAGAACTGTTAAATGTTACCCAAACAACAAGCCGTGGATAACCAAGGACATTAAAGCCATATAAATCACAAAGAGGATGGCCTACAGAGCTGGCAACAAGGAGGAGGCCCGGTCTGCTCAGAAGGAACTGAAGGTGAAGCTGAGAAAGGCCAAACAGAGACATGGGAGGAAGCTGGAGGGGAGACTTCAACAGAATAACATCAGGGAAGTCTGAAAGGCACATGCCTTCATTTACTCCTCAGATTAGGTCAAAAATAAAAAGAGGTTGACCGATACGAGTTTTTTCATGACTGATGTCGATACAGATTGTTTAAAATCCAGAAACCGATGGCCAATAAGCTCTGGTCGATATTTTTGGGCTGATATGTTTAGCCGATTTTGGCAATTTTACTCAAATTATCACATCTGAATTTAGTAGAAACTCATCCAGAGCCTTGTTTTACTACAAACTGGATAAGAGAGCAGTGTGGTCACATTTTTGCAGCACCTTCTCTGGACTAAATTGTTTAAATAAAGTGTTATGCATATTCTCTTTATGCACACGGAGGCAGCTGATTGGCCAAACTAAACACTGGCCTCTGCTGGAGATTTAAGGCCAACAGCCATTTCACTCTTTCTTATTCTGTAAAGCACTTTGAATTACCTTGTGTACGAATTGTGCTTTACAAATAAACTTGCCTTACCTACAAAGTCTAAGTATTTGCCTAATATATCGGCCTATCTCTAATTAAAAAAAAACCATTAACTTTGCAAAACTAAGACCAATTTGAGTCTAGTGTAGGACCTAATGAGGAAAATCACTGATACATTCTGCCTTTTTGTCCATTTTACTTTCAAAAAACACTTCAGCAAAATTAAGAACTTTGTAATGTTGAGGTATATTTATTGTCATGCGATATCGATTATTGCATCAGCCAATATTATGATATATTGTGCGGCCCCAATTTCTTTTTATTATTGTAGTAAAACCCATTTTTATCCTGAAGAGCAGCTGGTGTCTTGTTTAATTCAATCAATTCTCCTTGATATTAGCTGGTAAAGTGCTTTTTTTTCCTTCATAAGGTAATACCAAAACTTCTTTTTTAAGATTTAATGTTGTTGTTTTGTTTTTTATTTAAAGTTAAAATAAATGGTAAATGGCGCTTTATAAAGAACCACTCATCCATTCACTCACACTAAGGCAAAGGTTGGCCAAGTGTCTTGCCCGAGGACGCAACAACAGTGGCTCTTGTGAGACCTGGGATTAAACCACCAACCTGTGAGTCCGTGGATCCATCTGTGATACAAACTGAGCTGATTCTGTCCAAATAAGTAGCAGAAAAACAGCTGGAAAAATACAAATCTTGCAGAATCATCTATTTGAAATGAGATCATAATAAAGTGATTTCTGTGCTTTTTATTTTGCTTCAGTCTTAATATTTCTACACCTTTAGTGCTGCCTCAATACATCACGGGGATAATAATATCTAGATTTCATTTTGATATAAACTATTCATAACAGAACTTTACCTGTGTTGGTGGCTTGATCCATCGGGACCGGCAGTTGAACGATGTAGTCCACGCGCTGTGTGTACTTGGCTTTTTGAGACTGTTCACACACGATTTTCTCCTCCACCAAAAACCTGAAGGCCTCCGACGGGTTTGGCCCCGAGCGGCAGTTTCTCTGAGGGGAAACGTATGGTTAATTCATGATAACGCGGCGTGAAGAAAAACGCGTGCCTCCTGAAAACAAACCGATCAGTTCCTCTATTTTTCAGACTGATCACAAACCAGAGAAGGGCAGTGAGATCATTGTAAGAGAAACGTGTCCTTAAATCAGACCTATTTTTCAGAGATTTGAACCATGTTACAGTCGTTTCCTTCTCACTGAGCCTCTGACGTTGTAGTTGGATCGGGTTCATGTTGAGTCATTCCTCGCCTGAATGGATGGCCCGGTGCCTGGATGGAGTGGCACCCGTCCTGTCGTGGATAAGTCTCCCTCTGTCCCTCAGTTGAACTTGAGCGGCTCTGGCCCTACAGACTTTAACTCTATCTGCAGATGGATGCACATTAAACTGGACACATCTCTCTTCACTGTAGTTCTCCTCTAGGTTTCTCTTTTTCCCCACTGGGTTTTTTTTGTAGTTTTTCTTACTGAGAAGACAAGGTTGCTCTGGGACAGTTCTCCATTTGCTTGTTTTCTATTGATTAATTTGCTGGTCTGTTTGTTTCATTGTTGATTTTCTAACTTTCTGTTGGTTAAATCACTTCTCATGTTCAGCCCCTATATCTTTTTTTCTTTTATTTCTTTTTTAACTTATGTATTATTATTATTCAGTGTTTTATGTTGCACTTTATCACTGAAGAAAGTTCCTAGTTTGTGAGTTTTGTTCACTGATAAAGGCAATAAAAGTCTTCTGATTCTGAGCTTTACAAAAAAAAAAACCTGAATTGAGTCATCTTTAATCGCTTATTTTCAAGACGCCATTTTGCCAATCAATCCCCGTTTTCTCCTCCACTGTGACGTACTTTTATTTTCTTAAACGGTGATACTCGTAAGATTCTGCAAGTGAGAGGAACTGTTTCTTTTATTAAGTTGTTTTAGATGAATATTGTGATTTCAAATGTGCAAATTATAACAGAATATAAACACAATAGGTCTGAGTTAATGGAAAGTATGAATAACAAAAGCAAATGTTCTTCAATCTAACCAAGAGATTTGCAGATTTCAGAAAATGTTATGGCTTAAGTAAGAAATTATCCATGAAATTGTTAGTTTTCGTAACAATTTTGGTCTTTCTCAAGTTATAATTTTAACAGAGTTTGACTAGGAACTTCACTTGTTTATATTTATGTTTTTGTTGTGTAAAAAAACCCCAAAACTTCCAGATGGTAGCTTTAAGATCTAATATATCTGCATCTCACCTCGACCATGTTTATGAAGTGCAATAAAAACTCCTGAGCGTCCTGCTGTCGATTGGTGGAAAACTCAGGGTGGCCCCGTCCCACAAGTGCTTTGAACATTCTCGGTGCTATTCCTATTTGGTCTCCCTAAAAAACACAAAACATAAAGACAGTATTTGACGCTTCAGACCATAAACGAGAGCAGACGTAAACTCCAGATGGTGCTCTGTTCTGTGGCTCTTACCCTGGCCTCAGACGCACCGTTTTCATCCCCAGGGTCTGGTGCTGGTTTGGAGTATTCTCCTGATAAAAGGCCGTAACCGAGTTTGGCTCTGCACAAACAGAACTTAAAATGTAAAACTATATTCAAGGCTAGAATATAAACAGTGTAAGGAAGTTTCAGTTTAAAATTCCTCCAGGACAAGAGTAGAGTATGAATCTTTCTCAAACCAAAACCATCAGACTGAAAATGAGTTCTAGATGGGACGGAACGTTTACATTTTCCCCATTTTAAAACAGTTCTGTACTTACACTTGAGTTTTGAAGTCCTGGCTTGGGTCACTCGGAGCTTCGTCGATGATTTTGTCGATGTTTGACACATACCTGAAATCCAAATGATAAAGAAATAGTTGCACATAGATGTATAGGACACTGGATTAGCCACAGATGGAGATAGACTGATGTTTTTTTTCATGTCTAATGCAGATTGTTTAGAATCCAGAGCACCCGACGGCCGATGAGCTCTGAGGTAATATTTTTAGGCTGATAAGCTCTGCCCATTTTCATTATTTTCCCCCAAATATTTAATTAAAATTTACTATAAACTCACCACAAACCAGTAGGAGAGCTGTGTAAACACGTTGCAGCGATCTCTTTGTATAAAAGTGTTAATATAAATATTTGTGTGTATTTTTAGGCAGTAAATCAACCAAAACAAATATCGGCCTGTGTTGGAAATTTAAGGTCTAGAGCTGGTACGCAAAAAAGTCCAAATATCGACCTGATATCGGTCTATCTCCATTCACGGGTTTCACTTTTATTATTAGCAGTCTCTTTCTGCAGGTTTTGGGGTTTTAGTCCGGGGTTTTAGTCCGGGGTTTTAGTCCGGGGTTTTAGTCCGGGGTTTTAGTCCGGGGTTTTAGTCCGGGGTTTTAGTCCGGGGTTTTAGTCCGGGGTTTTAGTCCGGGGTTTTAGTCCGGGGTTTTAGTCCGGGGTTTTAGTCCGGGGTTTTAGTCCGGGGTTTTAGTCCGGGGTTTTAGTCCGGGGTTTTAGTCCGGGGTTTTAGTCCGGGGTTTAGTCCGGGGTTTAGTCCGGGGTTTTAGTCCGGGGTTTTAGTCCGGGGTTTTAGTCCGGGGTTTTAGTCCGGGGTTTTAGTCCGGGGTTTTAGTCCGGGGTTTTAGTCCGGGGTTTTAGTCCGGGGTTTTAGTCCGGGGTTTTAGTCCAAATATTGTCCAGTATTTTTATAGAAAAGTGTTTTGTCATATCCATGTTTTACAGTTCATTTTCTGTTCATTTATATTTTGTGTATAAACTTTTTTCTTGTAAGTAAAGACTAATCTCTCCTTATCAGCCTTGAAAAGTTCCTCCACCTCGAGATTAAAAGGCTTTATTACATCTTATCCATTAAACAAACATGATTTCATTGGATTTAAAGTGCACGGTGTTAATCCAGGGTTCCCACAGTTTGCATGAAATCATTTTCCAGGGCATTTTAAGTTATGCAATCACAGCGATGACCCAAAAAATGATCTGGTGGAACTCAAATTAGACGGAGAACACACTGAACACAATCATATCGACTTGCAATAAACAAGCAAGTGTTGATGACTCATTCTCTGCGTGTGAAAGGAACTTTGTGAGTCTGGTGTTGCATTTATAACAAAGGAAAATAAAGGTTTCATATAAGCGACGCTAAGGAGGTAAGACAAAAAGATCTACGGGGGTTTGAGGGTCCTCTGCCGGGAAAGTTTGTCCAAAAAAAGGCGTAATTTCCTGCATTTTGGTGGATTTTAGCTCGGATAAAAGGCAGTAAAAGTGTATTAACTTGATATCCAATAATACAGCAAAGCAAAGTGTGGAGAGTTAATAGTTAATTTATGTTTTCCAGGATCTTTTTTTCTTTTTCCACACGTTTTCCAGTAATGTCAAAGCATTTAAAACACTCACTTCTCCTCGAAATCTGGCACAGTGAAGAGCACTTGCATGACGGAGTTGAGGTAGCAGCTGTTGCCGAGGTTCTTCATCCCCGTGAGCCCAGGACCGGAGAGCGGCCTCAGGGTCGTACCCGATTCCTGGATCACCTCCCACTCGCCCACGCGCTGGTTCACCGCGATCTCCAGCTCCGTCATCGTCCTCTCCGTCTGACAGCAAAAGTACAGAGAAAGTAACGGTCTGCACTTGTAAAAAAAATAATAAAAATCTAACACTGGAGAGACAACCGCATGAAATATTTGGTGAAGGAAACAACCATCTGCTTCTCTCTGTGGAAATGAATAACTTAAAGTAAAAGTTCAGCACATTCCAGGCAAAAGCAACAGCATCTCCATGGAGACAAGCAGCGTCCCCACCACAGGCCTAGTTACGAGTCAGGTTGATGGAGAAGCAAGCGATCCCAGTAAGTATATTGCCCTTTGTCAATTTATTTGCTTAGGCGCTGCACAGTGGGGCTTTTAACTGATCTGTGCTTTTATTTATACATTTTCTCAAGCTCTTGAAGAAGAAATACTTTTATTTTATGTTTACTTTAGTTTAGGTGAGTTGTGAGAAGTGGAAAGTGAAGCTCGTTTTTTGCTTTATTGTCCATTTTATGATGAATTTATTAATCCTTTATTTGATGAAACGTTCTCCCAGTGCCCTGACATGTTCTGGTGTAATGACAACAACAAGATGAAATGTTAGTTTGATTCTAATGTTTATAAGTTGGATTCATTTCTGTGTAGAGCCTGGAAGAAGCGGCAAATGAGTTTATTTAAATGAGTCTATAGGGGTTTGTAACACACGTCTGGCAACTGACCCATTGAATTTTATTGTATTTTGTTAATGGCGCCTTATAAGAGCATTAAAGGGCTCGGCATTTTTGTACAAGACACAATAATAAAATAGATTCATTAATCCATTCATATTTTAGACCTGGGCAACAATTCAAATTTGTTGTTTTACCGTTTAAGACTGTTGTGCTGTTTTGACCTGCATATGTTTGTTTAAAAATGTTTATTAATGTCTAATGTCTAAATTCAAATATAGGATTGGAATCTTATTTAACCTTTTGATGCTGAAACTATTTTTTCAATTCAAAAGTCTCTGATCCTGTGGTTGTCCAGTCTCCTCGTGTTTGCTGCTCACTTTTTGGCTTAGTCTCGCTTCAGGTCTGATTCAGGTAAAGTTTAGTCGTTCTATTTAAGTCCTGGTTTAGTTCTGGTTCAGTTCTGGTTTATTCCTGGTACGATCCCGCTCTCTGCTTACTAAACATGAAAACCTCTGCAGTTTTCAAAGTAAGCATGATTGACACGGTCGCTAATCCTCCGTGAGCACGTTTAATCATGTATTTAGCGTCACTCTCGGAAGATTTTAATGGGCCGTTTCTCCGTGATCACAGAGGTTTTTTTGACAAGTTTAAAACTTCAGACAGGAGCAGGGTCGTCTTACTCATGTTCAGTGGAAACACACAGACCACCCTCCTCATGTGTGTGTGTGCAGAGAGAGAGACGGATGTGTGTGTATGTGCGGAGCAGAGAGAGAGAGAGAGAGACAGAGAGTGAGAGAGACAGAAAGAGAGAGAGACAGAAAGAGAGAGAGACAGAGAGGGGTACAGAGAGAGACAGATGTGTGTGTATGTGCGGAGCAGAGAGAGAGAGAGAAAGAGAGAGACAGAGAGTGAGAGAGGGGCAGAGAGAGAGAGAGGCAGAGAGAGAGACAGATGTGTGTGTATGTGCGGAGCAGAGAGAGAGAGACAGAAAGAGAGAGGGGCAGAGAGAGAGAGGGGTACAGAGAGACTGATGTGTGAATGTGCTGAGCAGAGAGAGAGAGAGAGAAAGAGGCAGAGAGAGAGACGGATGTGTGTGTATGTGCGGAGCAGGGAGAGAGAGAGACAGAGAGAGAGGGGTACAGAGAGAGACAGATGTGTGTATGTGCTGAGCAGAGAGAGAAAGAGACAGAGAGAGAGACGGATGTGTGTGTATGTGCGGAGCAGAGAGAGAGAGAGGGACAGAGAGTGAGAGAGGGAGACAGAGTGAGACAGAGAGAGACGGATGTGTGTGTGTATATGCGGAGCAGAGAAAGAGAGAGAGAAAGAGAGAGACAGAGGCAGAGAGACAGAGACGGATGTGTGTGTATGTGCGGAGCAGAGAGAGAGAGAGAAACGAGTGCAGGCTGGAGCAGGACTTTCAGATCTAGGCTTTTTTCCTGATACGTGTGACCTGCATTAATGAGCATCAAAATCATTAAAAAAAAAAGAAATATTGCAGTTATTAGTTTTTAAGTAATTTTTATGTGCTAAAACGTGTTTATATACCAAGGCCTAATGTTTTACACATCACCCGGTTAAACAAGATCAAATCAGGACAAACCTTTTCCATGGTCATCATGTCGATGCCAAAGTGAGAAAGGTGCTCTGCCAACTTTGTGTCCAGAACCATGTCGTCCTCGTCGTAAGAATAAACATCTGAAAATAACACGAAATTAGACGTTAATGTGGAGCCAACTGATCTGACTCAACACAAATGAACCTGTTCACACCTGCCCTGGTTTAGATCTGGTTTGACACTGGTTTAGTCCTGATGTGGACTGTTTAATCCTGGTCTAGCCCTGGTTTAGTCCCTGTATAGTCTTTGGCCCAGGTTTAGTCCTGGTTTAGTCCTGGTCTAGCTCTGGTCTAGCTCTGGTCTAGCTCTGGTCCTTATGTAGTCTTTAGTCCTCGTCTGGTCCTGGTCCAGTCCTGGTCTAGCCCTGGTCTAGCCCTGGTCTAGCCCTGGTCTAGTTCTGGTCTAGCCCTGGTCTAGCCCTGGTCTAGTTCTGGTCCTGCCCTGGTCTAGTTCTGGTCCAGCCCTGGTCCAGCCCTGGTCCAGCCCCGGTCCAGCCCCGGTCCAGCCCCGGTCCAGCCCCGGTCCAGCCCCGGTCCAGCCCCGGTCCTTATGTAGTCTTTAGTCCTGGTCCAGTCCCGGTCCAGTCCCGGTCCAGTCCCGGTCCAGCCCCGCTCCAGTCCCGCTCCAGCCCCGCTCCAGTCCCGCTCCAGCCCCGCTCCAGCCCCGCTCCAGCCCCGCTCCAGTCCCGCTCCAGTCCCATGTTTTAGTGTAAACCCATCCTCCTGCAGCTCTCTTCTGGCCCCGTACCTGCTCCGTCGGGTGTGATGGTGCCCAGTTTGACAGCCAGCGGGTACCCGGTCTCTTTAAAGTGGAGCAGGGCGTGGTTATTTCCCCCAGAGCCGTCGAAATACCTGCGCCCACAGAGCACCTTCCCGTCTGTGAGATTCATCCAGATGTTTTCCTGGAGATCGCACACTTCACACCTCCAGCCACTACAACGAACAACAATATTACACATTAATGCAGGGACAGAAATGCTGTCTACAAAATGAGGACCGTTGTCATAGCAATAACTAATAATAATAATAATAATAATAGTAATAAAGAATAATATCAACTGACAAACATTAAAATAAATAGGACGTAGCTGGACCTGTTCTAAGGGTGTGGTTGTTTTAGAAAAGAGGGTTTAATATTATCATCAGCCCGTGGTGGAATTTAAATGTAAGTAAAAGTAGTAAAATACTGTATTTAAGTATACATTTTACAGTGGATACTTTTTACTTTTACTTCACTATATTTAAGAGCAGTATCTGTACTTTCTGCTAAACAAAATCGTTGAACAGGACTGAAAAATAACTCCTTTTTTTATTGTTTGAGGGGTTTGTTTTTAACACTTTTGTAATCTGAGCAAAACAAAAATATATAAATAAATAAAAATAGTTAGAAAAAACAATCGAGTCAATTGTTTCTACTGAAAAAAATAAATAAATAAACACAAATCTGTATCGAAATCACTACATTTGAAGCCTTATAAGACTCAAAATCTGTGCAAAAAACGTCTTAAGTACATTTTTAAACGGGTATTACTAGATTTTTTCATGCGACACTTTTACTTGAGTATTTTTTGCCTCTGTGTCAGTACTTTTACTAAACAAAATGGAGTACTTCTTCCACCACTGATCATCGTGACGTCAGGATTGGGATGGAACTGGAGTATCGAGTTTGAAATGTTAGTATCGCGACGACACAAGCAGCACTGGACAATTATTCCATCTGTTAAACGTGAAAGTGAAACTGAAACCTGTGAACTTTATGCATTTATCAGGTTCAATTTACAGAGAACTACAGTTGAGACGATGCAAAACAGTTCAACGGAAAACCTCAGACAGACGTGCGTGAAGTGAAGTCAGTTTGAGCGCTGAAATAATCCAAATGTCTAATGAAGCTGAACATAAAAACACTTCGTGACATCAGCAGGTGGTGGAGGAGCGTCGTGAGTTTATACGAAAGGTGATTAATCGAAGAGCAGGATTATAAAAACACGCATAAACGAAACAAACTGCACACGTTTTAGATAAAGTTCCATTATAACAAAAGTCAGTTTCACTAAACATAAGCTCTTAAATATTACTGCCTTTTGCTGTGTAATAATATTGTAATAAAAATGCATTTGTTTTACTGAACCTGGGCGGGATCTTGACTCCGTTGTCGAGCTGTTTGAGGTCGGCCGCGTGCTTCGACTCCTGTCTCACTTCTCCGTCCCACTGCTGGACTTGTAAAGCATGAGACACTGAGTCAGCCGCCATGATGCCCGCCATCGACCGGGACACCTGAGGGGACGAAAGGACATAGATCAGTGGTTTTATACTCACTGTTGTATTAAACTCCACTTAAGAACGCAGCTTCTGTTCAACTTCTTCACTCACTGAGATGATCACTTTATAAAATGTCTGAGCGTCATTGTACATTACATTTTATATTACGTTTTTTTCAATAATAATCATCATTTAATCCTGGTTTTTGTCCTGGCTTTATAACATGTCTTAACGTAAATTACATTTTATATAAAGTTTTTTTTTTTTTCAATAATGGTTTAGTCCTGCTTTAGTCCTGCTTTAGTCCTGCTTTAGTCCTGCTTTAGTCCTGCTTTAGTCCTGCTTTTATAACATGTCTTAACATAAATTACATTTTATATAAAGTTTTTTTCAATATTAATAATGATTTAGTCCTGATTTAGTCCTGATTTAGTCCTGATTTAGTCCTGATTTAGTCCTGATTTAGTCCTGATTTAGTCCTGATTTAGTCCTGATTTAGTCCTGATTTAGTCCTGATTTAGTCCTGATTTAGTCCGTCCTGATTTAGTCCGTCCTGATTTAGTCCTGATTTAGTCCCGTTCCAGTCCCGTTCCAGTCCCGTTCCAGTCCAGTTCCAGTCCCGTTCCAGTCCCCTTCCAGTCCCCTTCCAGTCCCCTTCCAGTCCCCTTCCAGTCCTTAGTCCACACAGTGAGACTGGTAGATGGATGGATAGAACAGCAAAGCCAGCACTCCCAAAAAGTGTTGATTTCTATCATAAATACGACCATTATCTATGTAAATCTCTTATAATTCCTGTGGCATCAATGAAAAAGTATGACAAAAAAGTGGCATTATGAACTCAAGACAAAATAAACTTAAAAACAGACCAGGTTTTAAAATACTTACAATATTAACTTAACTAAGACCAGTATTAATATTAACAAAGAGAGCAGGTTTTTAAAGACTCACTCGTTCTTTCACGACCTCCGTCATCGTCGTGAGGTCGTCGGCTGTTACTTCTTGTCGGTCGGGTAAAATCACCACTTTTATATCCTCTTCATATTGGTCTTGGTCAACATCAAACCCTCCTTCGATCCCTGGACAGGCAGGAAAAAGACATTTTACTATGTTGTAAACCAATACTGAAATTACAAAAGGACAGCTCTGACTCAGCTCTACTCTAAGCATAAAAAGCACTTTTCTTTCTGTACTGGATTATGGAGATATAACACACACGCGCAGAGTTCAGCTTCTACTTTAAACCTTTAGATTCACTCTTTCACTCAGCCCTTCGTTTCATAACAGGTGATGAATTTAAAACCCACTGTGACTCTGAAAACGTAGACGGCCATCGCATCGGTCAGAAGAAAAACACTGTATAAAATGTATTTATAAAGGGACAGCCTGAATATCTCACTGTATTAAATGTTCCCATATCAATGTTCAACAAACAAGATCACACGACTGTACGAGTCTAAGGACGAGCTGCACCAGAACTGAGAGAGGAAAAAGGGTTTGGGGTTGTATTGCTTCACAAAACTTGAATAGATTTTAATAATCTGGTGATAAACATTTATACTCACACCTGCACCAGTTTTTAATATTTTAAAATGACTTGGGTAGTTATTTTTAGGTAGTTTGTTTTTTGTTTGTATTTTTCTGTATTTGAACAGGGCACCCATGAAAAGGAGTCTGAGTGTTATCATTGGGAATAATAATAATAATAACTTTTATGCCAGGAAAAACAGTAAATATAGCAGTGTTTTGTTTAAATTCTGAAGATACAATGGAGGCATCTATCATTTTTATTTGAATAATTTTAGCTCATACAGTTAGTGGAGTATAAATCTGTTGTCTGTAAAGGTCTTCTAGCAGGCCCTTTTTACCAGTATTATCAGTACTTTTACATTTTTTATAATACAATTCCACATGGAGTGATTCTGTGATGCTAATATAACACAGCCCAGGTTGTTTTTAGACCGTGGGGAGAATTTTAGGCTTTGGACGGCCACTGTAGTCTCCTCTATTAATGGGAGACACTGTAATAGCGTCTGACTGCAATATTTGGGCGAGGCAGAGATTAAAGTAATTTACCGATGGCTAGTCTGGTGGGCTTTTTCTTTGGTGGGTGTCCAGCAGCAGAGTTGCTGTCATCTTCGCTCTGAAAAATACACGTATAGTATGTCATTTATGCTCTATATTTACACAGTATTAATACCCACATACACATGGCATTAACATGGTTTGAACCTTGGGCTTGCGAGTCCTGGTGATGTGCAGGTAGGCTCTCTGACCGGTCCGTGCGTAATGTCTGTTCACATACTGACTTCCAAAGCCCAAAAACGTGTTCATGCACACAAACAAGCCTCCTTCACTTTCCTAAAACAAAGAGATAAAAGATTAGATTAAACAGCAGATCTATATCTCACTGCAGCAGGTGAAAATGGACCAGTGGATTCACTCTGCCACTGCATCCAACAGATCAGTGTGTGGAGGAAAAACAACTTTCTTCAGCTAAACTCAGACAAGACTGAAGTCATCATCTTTGGCCCACAGAAACATAGAAAGTGTCAGCATCACCTCCAGTCTCTCTCTCTAAAACCTTCAAATCAGGCTAGAAATCTAGAGGTAATAATGGACTCAGACTTGAACTTTAACAGCCACATCAAATCAGTAACATCTGCAGCTTTTTACCATCTAAAAAGTCCTGGAAAATTGCAAAAATCAAAGGTAAACTGTCAAAACTAGACTTGGAAAGACTTATCCATTTGTCTTATGCATTTGTGTCCAGTAGGTTAGACGACTGTAATGTTCTGCTCACTGGCCTCTCCAAACGAGCCTTAAGACAGAACAGAACATCCAGAACATCCAGAACACTACTGCTCGGGTCAGGACTAGAACCAGGAAGTACGTCACACATGTTGGACCAGCACCAAAGAACATCTCTCACATGTTAGAGCCACATGAACCATCTCACACTGTGGACTAAACCAGGACTAATCCAGAACTGAACATGGGGAGTCAGTGTTTCAGTTTTCTGCAGTTAAAACCTGGAACATTCTTCCTGAAGATGTGAGACAGACCTCGACTTTGACCATGTTTAAATCCAGGCTCCAAACGATTCTGTTTAACTGTGCAATGTGATTGAAAAGGTTTTATTCTGCACTTTTCTCCTTTAACACTAATTTTATGATGATTATTTATGTTTTGATTTGTTGCTTTGCGATTTTAATGTCTTTCTTATTCTGTAAAACACTTTAAACTACCTTGTGTACAGATTGTGTTATACAAATAAACTTGCTTTGTCTTGCTTTATTCTTTATTTGTCAGGGACCATGTACAAATTCATTAATCTTACAAAAGAAGAGATGATTTGTACCAGATTTTGCTGCTGTTACTTTCCATCTGCAGTTAAATTATTTGCAAAGTCATGGTTTAACATCACTTCAAGCTAAATGAGAAGTCACTTTAAACTAACATTAACTCACAAAAATACTTAAATAACACCAATCCAAACAAAATAAGAGAGGCTGATAAACATTCACTACTTTGACAGAACAGCAGTTAAAGTTAATGATGCTAATGCTGCTACAAACAGCCTTTAAAGCTAACGATGCTAATGATGCTAACGCTGCTACATCACACTCCAGCACTGTTAGCTTAGCATAGCGCTAGCATGCTAGTCATTCAGGAGACAAACTGAGCCCGGATAGTGATCAAACCTCCACAAAAGCATGTTATTTTTAAAAGTTTAGCCTGAAATGGTCCTGGACACACGGGGACAGAGGCGTTGACACTGAGACTGTGGACATCTATGAGCAGGGTGTCTCACCGGGGAGGCAAATGACAAGGCGCATTCGTCTTTGTGGACTCGGTCTCCGGACTTAGGGACCCGAATTGTGGACAGCACCGACATCAAGACCTCGCCAACGTCCGCCATGGCTCGTCCGTACGATCCGCCTGACAGTGACACGGGTGTTTAGCTGAGTTTGTGCCCCAGCCTGTTATTGCACGACTCTTTCTGCTGGTCTGTGTTCGGCTGAATGAACCATGAGATGCTGAAGGCCGCCGAACGCACTGCGCATGCGCCGACTCCCGCCTGGTACCGTACTACAAAAAGAGCGCGAAAACAAAACAGTGATTCTGCTTTAAATTTTTTTTTTTAGAGCTACAATAATACTCTTACAGACATATACAAAATCATTACATGTGTTAAATTAATATTATAAAGTAAATTGGACAAAATATTAAAATGTTTGCAGTTTTAAGTTACTTCTATGTTGATACTTATGGTAATTCCAGTCAAAACATTCACCAGCGCCCTCACATGGCCACACGTGACTACTGCATGTTCTTAGAAAAATCTTTCCATCTTTGAGCAGGAAAAAAAAACAAAAAAAACACTGAATATTTAGAAGAAAGTTTTTCAAATCTAAAACTGTACGTATATTAATTATTTTTGACGTAATTGTAATTAGATAAGCCTAACAAACTAGCTTCTTTCTCCAGGTTTTCTCAAGTGGGAGGAAACATTATGGACCAAATGTGCAAAGTTTCCATAGTCCCTCCTCCTCCTTCTCCTCCTCCTCCTCCTCCGCTTCTCCCTGAGCTGTTCTGCAGGACCATGGCGCTGCTGTCTCCTCATTTGCCTGTATACGTGGCGTTTCACATAGTTATTTTTGCATTATTGGATGTCGCAGTGATCCGTGCAGGAAGTGGAGGCTCCAGTAGTTTAGGTTTGCACTTGCAGCCTTATGATTTACTTTATTACAGTGGAGTGCGTGCGTATTTTGGAGGGGAGTGGGGGAAAGCTGCAGAGCTCCTGGAGAAGTCCCTGTTAACCAAAGAGACGCTGTTTAAAGTCCGCAGACAGTGTTATGATGAGTGTGAAAATGCAGGAACAAATGCACTCCACAGACTGGGTAAGTCCTAAACTCATAAGAAAGATGTCACTCTTTCTTTGTAATGTGACAAATATGTGCAGAATATCAGTGAAAATCTATACAAAACTGCACCACAGACAACATAGGCGTGTATATGTCCTTCTTATAGTAAAACTGTGTGTAAAAATGTGCAAAATGTGTGTTGTATATGTTTAAAAATTCACAAATACATCTAATAAAACATAATTAACATGACATGATTAATATGAGCGAATAAAGAACAATATATAGGCTAGTCCCAAACAGTTTTTAAACTCTCTTTTCCCAGGACATAAGGTTTGATTGTGATTAGAAATGCTGTTTTTATATATTTAAATTAGTTATAAATTATGTCACTGTAATTATTATTTTTGATTTCGTAAGAATGAGGGGGGGCGCTCTTGACGTAAACAAAACTGGTTGAGAAAATCGGTCAGATCTGCTGAGCCACAGGTTGTCGGTGCGATTCCAGCTCCCACAGATGAATACTGTTGTTGTGTCCTTGGGCAAAACACTTTAACCCACCTCACCCCCAGTGTCCGTTTGTGCTGGTGTGTGAATGTAAAGAGCTTTAAGTGCCTTGAAGGTGGAAAAGCGCTGTATAAAATTGAGACCAAATGTGACCTTTACTTTTACAGAGATGCACATTTAATATTTAATTTAAAAAAACAACTCTCTTGTTTTGACAGACAGTGAAGCGGGGAACCTTTGGGACCTGTGGGCTCTGGACTGGGTGCAGCAGAAAGCCGAATGTCTCAGGTTTTGTTTGGGAAAGTCGCTCTCTCCTGCCGCTCTGCTCCCCGTCTCCTCTGATATCGAATATGAGTTTGGATCTCGAAACCCGTACAACTTTCTCCAGGTTACATACTACAAAGTGAGCCACGGTTTATTGAGGATTAATAAGAGTAATGGAAGATATTGAGAAAAATGATCTAAACTAAGACTTGAGTGTACATTTTTAGGTTGAATTTCAAGCGGAATGTGTGATATTTACAAGTTAATTCAAAGTTTATTTATAACTTAATACAAAGTTTGTCCTTTTCTTGCAAAATTTGTTGAATTTATCGACGATATTATGGAAATCCAGCATAAATTTGCTAAAACGTGTCAGTATCGTGGTCCTATATTACACAAAACTGACTCTTGTGAGCGTTAAGTCATGTTCTAATGCCGTGTGTGGAGTTTAAAAACACAGTGGAGCACTTCCTGTATCACCACATGATGACATCACAAGGTGGAACAGAGTGTTTTCAGTCTGAGAGAAGAACTCGGCCTAAATCTGTAGGTTTGTTTGTGCGTTAAACCTGTGAGAATGAAACAAAAAAAACACAATTCCATGAAAAAACATTAGAACAGAGACAGGTTTTTATTATAGATTGAATCCTGAATATATAACACAATATTCTGAATTTGCATCAAAAATGGGAACAAAAGGGAAAAAAGCAATGTTCTTTTCTTTTTTAAATGTATTTCCTATCTTCAGTTCCCCGTATCTCTCAAACGTGACTGTAAAATGAACCAAAAAATGCAGAAATACCCCCTTAAGTCCTTATTTCTATGTATTTAAATCCGCTTTTTTGCAGCTTTTTATATATTTTTTTAATGATTTACCCAATATTCAAATTTTCAATATCTTCTTAACATTAATCTTGTAAACGATATGTTTTTCCACCTCTCTGTTGTGTTTTGTCTGCGTTCTGGGTGGTGCTTGTTAAACTTTTCTCTTTTCTCAGCTGGAGAAACTGCAGAAGGCGGCGTCAGCGGCTCACACTTATTTTGTGGCTAATCCCAGTCATTTGGAAATGAGGAACAACATCGAGAAATACAGAAGGATGGAGGGAGTGACTCAGGACGCTTTTCAGGACAGAGAGGAGGACAGTGAACGGCACTGGGTAAGGACTAAACCAGGACTAAACCAGGACTAAACCAGGACTAAAACAGGACTAAAACAGGACTAAACCAGGACTAAACCAGGACTAAACCAGGACTAAACCAGGACTAAACCAGGACTAAACCAGGACTAAACCAAGACTAAACCAAGACTAAAACAGGACTAAAACAAGACTAAAACAAGACTAAAACAAGACTAAACCAAGACTAAAACAAGACTAAAACGAGACTAAAAAAGATTAAAACAAGACTAAACCAGGACTAAACCAGGACTAAACCAGGACTAAAACAAGACTAAACCAGGACTAAAACAGGACTAAAACAGGACTAAACCAGGACTAAACCAGGACTAAAACAGGACTAAACCAGGACTAAAACAAGACTAAAACGAGACTAAAAAAGATTAAAACAAGACTAAACAAGGACTAAACCAGGACTAAACCAGGACTAAAACAAGACTAAACCAGGACTAAAACAAGACTAAACCAGAACTAAACCAGGATTGAACAGAACTCGGCAAAGACTAAACCAGAACTTAGCCAGGACTCTACAAGGACTGAACCAGGACTGGGCCAGAATTACACCAGAACTCAACCGAAACTGAAAGAAGGACTAAACCAGGACTAAACCAGGACTAAACCAGGACTAAATAAAGACCAAACCAGGACTCAACCACAACGAAACGATAACTCAGCCAGGACTCTACAAAGACAGCACCAGGAATAGACTTTGTCTAAACTAACTCTCAACCACAACAAAACCAGATTTCAACCAGGACTGGGCCAGAACTGAACAAGAACTAAACCAGAACCCAGCCAGGACTTTATATAGCCCTGGTTTACACATAGTTTAGTCCTGGTTCAGTCCCAGTAAAGACCAAGTCAGGACTCAACCATGACGAAAACAGAACTCAACCAGGACTGAACCAGGACTGAACCAGAACTGAACCAGAACTGAACCAGAACTGAACCAGAACTCAACCAGAACTGAACCAGGACTGAACCAGAACTGAACAAGGACCAAACAAGGACTAAACCAGAACTCAACCAGGACTGTTCTGGGACTGAACCAGGACTAAACTATTTTAAATAAAAAACAAATCCGGACTCAACCATGACAAAACCAGGACTGAACCAGGACTGAACCAGGACTGAACCAGGACCTTTAGTTCTTGTAGTTCATATATTTCTCCTTGTACAGTTCCATTTTTCGATATAGTGATACGTTACATGTTTGTGTTTATTCCTGAGCCTTTGTCTCTAACATAAAGATCAAATTTCACGTGTTTTTCCAGCGTCGTGCGGCTGATTTAAAGTATAAACATTTGCGTCCGTGTCTCAGGTTTTGTACGACTCCGCCCTGCACCTGGAGGCGTCGGCGGACTGGACCAGAGCCGCGGAGAAATGGAGAGAGTGTGTGAATGAAACGCTGCGGCAGACGGAGGAGTGTAGAGTCCAGTGTGACACGTCCTCACAGCCTCTGCCCCGGGACAGAGGAGAGGAGAGCGTCCACGGAGCGTTTGAGAAGGCTGCAGGTGAGGACGGGGACATGTGTGTGGACGGGGACATGTGTGTGGACGGGGACATGTGTGGACGGGGACGAAAGACCAAACTGATGAGATGAGCTCTGAAGGGGGAGGGACTTAGCTCAGGGAGGAAGGAGAGCACAGAAACTAAAACTAATCAGACATTTAAAGACATTATTTTGTGACGCCCGGTGAGTCATGAAATACACAAAAGGTTTTACCCAGACCTGCCCTGGACACGGACGGGTCAACGTCAGGCGTCCAGAGTCTTTTTCCTAGAGCATCTTTTCCCCTGGTCCTCAGTCTCCTCTGGTCCTCCGTCTCCTCTGGGCCTCAGTCTCTGGTCCTCAGTCTCCTCTGGTCCTCAGTCTCCCTCTGGTCCTCAGTCTCCCTCTGGTCCTCAGTCTCTTCTGGTCCTCAGTCTCCTCTGGTCCTCAGTCTCTGGTCCTCAGTCTCCTCTGGTCCTCAGTCTCCTCTGGTCCTCAGTCTCTTCTGGTCCTCAGTCTCTTCTGGTCCTCAGTCCCCTCTGGTTCTTCATTTCCCTCTGGTTCTTCATCTCGCTCTGGTCCTCAGTCTCCTCTGGTCCTCAGTCTCCTCTGGTCCTCAGTCTCCTCTGGTCCTCAGTCTCCTCTGGTCCTCAGTCTCTGGTCCTCAGTCCCCTCTGGTTCTTCATTTCCCTCTGGTTCTTCATCTCCCTCTGGTCCTCAGTCTCTGGTCCTCAGTCTCCTCTGGTCCTCAGTCTCTTCTGGTCCTCAGTCTCCCTCTGGTCCTCAGTCTCTGGTCCTCAGTCTCCCTCTGGTCCTCAGTCTCCTCTGGTCCTCAGTCTCCCTCTGGTCCTCAGTCTCTGGTCCTCAGTCTCCCTCTGGTCCTCAGTCTCTGGTCCTCACTTCCCTCTGGTTCTTCATCTCGCTCTGGTCCTCAGTCTCCTCTGGTCCTCAGTCTCTGGTCCTCAGTCTCTGGTCCTCAGTCTCCCTCTGGTCCTCAGATTTGATTTTTTCTTTTACTCTGCATTTTCAAATCCATAAAAGATGATCTAAATAGTTACGTGTTAACGATTATTACCCCATAGAAGTGAAATAAAACCTCTTAAAAAACAAACTCATAGTTTTGTTAGATGTTACGTCACATATTCACAAGTTTGTCTTAACCTTATATTTTGTTTTATTTTAGCTCTTTCTCTGTCTCTTCTGTCGTGCCGTCAGTCCTGTGTCACTCAAGTCTCCACTCGACCTGGACGAGTCTCCGCCCACGAGGACCTCCTGCCCACGCAGCTGGAGCACCTGCACATCGCACAGTTCAAAGGTCAAAACAGTTTGTTTACATTTAAACATCTGAGAAGCAGCGACAGTTAGACTATAGTTCACTGGGTTTGTTAAATAAAAAAATACAATAAAATACAATAAAATAAAATAAAATAAAATAAAATAAAATACAATAAAATACAATACAATAAAATACAATACAATAAAATACAATAAAATAAAATAAAATACAATACAATAAAATACAATAAAATACAATACATAAAAATAAAATACATAAAAATAAAATACAATAAAATACATAAAAATAAAATACAATAAAATAAAATAAAATAAAATACAATAACATACAATAAAATAAAACAAAACAAAACAAAACTTAAACCAGCACGTGCTTACTCAAAATTAATTTCATTTTTTTCAATTATAAATTATATTAGACTAAGTTGAATTCTATGTCAGTTATATGCAGTTACTTACCACTTTTTAGCACCGGAAAACCTAATCAGAAATAGAAATTTATTTGAAAATGATTGGGAATTAGTGTTTGTAATATTTTGTCTGTGGTTATTTTACTCAAAAAAAGTTACTTATGACAATTTAATTTTCAGCCCCATAAGATTTTTTTTTTAATCTTTTTTTTACATATTACTTTATTTGTGTTTCTCCGCAGCTGGAGACATTTCCGGGGCCGTCCAAACCCTTCGCTCTCTGCTCCTGTTTTACCCGACTGACAAAGACAACTTGGACAACCTGCAGCTCTACTCGGAGACACTGGGGGGCGACACAGAGTCACTGGACACTCAGCCTGCACAGGTCTGCTGCTTTTTCACTCATGTCACACCAATGTAACCACGAGACGAGAAAAGGGAAAGAAAAGCATTTTAAAATAAACTGTGAGGGTATTTTTCTTTTTCATAAATGTCCATTATTATAATTTGAGCCCAGACAGTTTATTCTGTATCATCCATTTTTTATCCTGTATTTTCTGGACTATAAGTGTCACTTTTTTCATAGTTTGTCCGGGGGTGCGACTTATACTCAGACGCGACTTATATGTGAAATTATTCAAATATATAATTCCACATCTTCACCACACGAGGGCGCTCTAGACTTGTACCAGCGTCTCCTCCTCCTGAACCACTGAACATTTAAAATTTCAACATTACGGTGATTTAAAAAACATCTGAGAAACACTGAACAATAGCGCCCCCTACATCTTCCTCTGGAGTTGGTGGATTTGTTCAGAATCGACACCGAGGATGAAGAATTCAGTGGATTTATTGATTTGGAGTGAGATGTTGCTTGTTTTTTCTCTTTTATTTATTTGATTAACTGTTAATATCTTACGTTAACAAACCAGACACGTGTTCAGTTCTGTCTGTGCTTCATGGAGCTGAATAAATATAAATGTGTTACGTTAGCATGCTAGCTCTCCATTTTATTATTATTATTAGAACTTGACTTAAAGATAAAATGTCTGTTCTTGGTCTCGGATTTTGTAAAATAAATTCCCCAAAAATGCGACTTATATATGTTTTTTCTTCATTATTATGTATTTTTTGCATAATATTTTTATACTCCAGAGTGACGTATACTCCAGAAAATACAGTATTCATCTATTGTTTCCAGTATTTATGAAAAGTTAGACAATCAACAAAATACAAAATAATGGTATAAAAGGCTGTATTTCCTTGTATATTTTGTGTATATAAGTATTTCCCTGTGTATATTGCGTGTTTTGTTTGCGATTTAGTTTGTTATAAATGTATTTGTAATTTTATTTTTCACATTTTTGTACAGGAGGCTGCGTAAATCTTAGGGCGTCCAAATAAATAAACAAATGTCAGTTAATGTTGTTATAGTGAAGCATAATCAAAAATTCTTCTGCTAATTCTTAAATAATTCTTTACTCAACCAAATCTATTTTAATTTTTATTTTTTTACGGTTAATCAGGGGCCTTAATTACTCTTGTCCCCACTTTTCGCTTTAATTTTCGTATCGTTTCATCTGGACATAGTTATAATCGATATATTTTAATGTATTATACTGTTTTTTTTTCAGTTTTCATTCACAAAAATCATGTGTCGATTCAATACGACTAAACAAAATGACACTCTGCTCGTTTCTTTCGTGCAGGAGATCGAGTCGTACGTCCGCCGCTCGCTCCAGGAGAAAAAACTTCTTTACTTCGGGATGGAAAACCTGGACTTGAGCTTCACAGACCCGGCGAGTGTCATGTGACGGATGACATCATCACGCCATCATGACTTTACCAGACGCGTAAACCTTTTGTCGTTTGTTTCGATCTTATTTGTTTTATCTTTATTTCAGGATTTGTGGACTCCTGAAGATGTCGTTCCCGAATCGCTGAGGGAAAACTGGAGGTGAGTCGTTCGAGTGATGTAAATGTTCCACAGTATTGCATTAAAAATTAAACACGTCTTTCTTGCGTTTTTACGTCGATCACAGATGTTTTCGCAAAAATAACTAAAACAAAACATAAAAACACACATTCTTCTTATGAGTGAGGCCGACTCGTGACAGATCTGACCTCTAACTGGGCCTCGTTGTCTCCGCGGAGATAGTCAGCCGAGTTTAATGCCCTAATGTGGAGTTTTCTCTGTGGAGACAAGTGCTAAAAATGACAGATGCAAATAAATAAAAGTCAGATCAAGATGTGAACAGCTTTAGCCTCCAGAATGTCCGCTAGCTTTGAGATTTATACCGTTTTCCGTGAATTATTTCAGGGCTGAGAAAGAAAAAATGAACGAAAGGATGGATAAAGGAGAGCAAGAGGAAGACGTGGACGATAGCGGTTTCTTTGCAGGTAAAAACATCTATTTTTTTCGTTATTTTATCCTTTAGTTTTCAGCGTGACGATTAATTAGCGCAGCGGTCGTAGCAATTCACAATTCGAGACAAAATCTATATCTTTTCAAAGGTCAAAAGTCCTCAAAATGTCGCCTTTTAACAGCAAGTTTAGCGTCTTAAACTCTCTGCGTGTGGGGCCCCCTATTTCTGGAGCTTTGGGGCGTTACACCCAGGGGGGGACAAAGGGGTCTGTTGTCCAGGGCCCCACGGTTTTAGGGGCCCAGAATTGATTTATATTCGAGGGGGGCCCATGTGAGGCTTCCTGCCCCGGGCCCCCCAAAATTCTACCGACGGGCCTGAGTACGACGCATATTATTTAACTTTTGGAGTATTTTTATGCAGATTTACTATTTATTCCAAGTAAAAATGTGGATCTTAAGTATTCTGCTGATATATTTTCCATGACAGCTTCTAGTCTGTTGTTTTTCTTTTTGTTTTTTGAAGCGTACATAATATTACAGTGTTATTTTATGATCTGTAGGGGGCACTGTTCCCCAGAAGGGCGTGACTATCACCATGGACGATGAAATGATGAATGGAACAAACCGGGTCGTTCTGGATGGAGTCATGACCCAAAAAGAGTGTGACACGATACTGCAGTTAGCGTCAGTGAGTACAAGTAAAAAAATACAAGATAAATACAAGATCTACGTGATTTCGAACAATTTGAATTCTTGTTTTTATTTGTTTTGCCGAGTTTAGACGTGATAAGTTGTAGTTAATGGTCTATTTTCACAGAGTTTGGATTGGTTTTAACACTGACGTAGGAAAAATGCTCTTAAAAGTCGGATTCTAAGCGTTTTCTCTGCGTTGTGTTTGATTGACAGACCGCTGGTTCTGTCGGAGATGGATACAGGGGGCGCCGTTCTCCACACACGCCCCATGAGACGTTTGAGGGTCTGACGGTGCTCAGGGCGGCAAAGGTCCAGTTTATAAATGACTTTTAAGTTTGTTAGATTAGGAGTTAAGGGTTAGAGTTAGAAGTTAGGAGTTAGGGGTTAGGAGTTAGGGGTTAGGGGTTAGGAGTTAGGAGTTAGGAGTTAGGAGTTAGGGGTTAGGGGTTAGGAGTTAGGGGTTAGGAGTTAGGGGTTAGGAGTTAGGAGTTAGGAGTTAGGAGTTAGGGGTTAGGAGTTAAGGGTTAGGAGTTAGGGGTTAGGAGTTAGGAGTTAGGGGTTAGGAGTTAGGGGTTAGGAGTTAGGGGTTAGGAGTTAGGGGTTAGGAGTTAGGGGTTAGGAGTTAGGAGTTAGGGGTTAGGAGTTAGGAATTAGGAGTTAGAAGTTAGGAGTTAAGGGTTAGGAGTTAGGGGTTAGGAGTTAGGAGTTAGGGGTTAGGAGTTAGGGGTTAGGAGTTAGACATTAGGGTTAAGTTGTTTAATCTGAGTCGAGCTCACTCCATAGATCAGATGTTGATGTGATGTTTGGCGTGTGCGTGTAAACGTGTAAACATGTAAACATGTAAACGTGTAAACTCCGTGTTTTCCTCTCACAGTTGGGTCAGGAGGGTTTGGTGAACGAGTCTGATGCTAAACTCCTCCATGAGCTCGGGGAGAGAGCGAGGACCCTGGTCCACTCGTACTTTAGGAGCCCCTCAGGACTCTACGTCTCATTCACTCACCTGGTCTGTCGCAGCGCCATCTCAGGTCAGAGACAGAATGACGAGTGAAATAAAGTGTCTATAAGATAATATCAAAATGGATCCGTTTAAATCTTATTTTCAGTTTTAAACACTTTTAAATTCTGAATATGTCGTATTTGAGGTGCATTTAGTTACTTCGCAACACTGCAAACAAATATTATGGATAATTCTGCATGTTTTGATGAAGTATGATGATGGATGAAGTCTCTCGAAGTTGTTTTTGGACTGATTCATGTTTGAGTTTAATCTTTAATTGCTTATTTTCAAGATAACACAGAAACTCAGTGGATTTATTTCTTTTATTAAGTCAGATTAGAGGCCGTTTTCTCCAAATACATTTAGTTTTAGAGACACAAGGATCACGTCTTAAAGCAGCAACGACACACAACGAACTCTAGTCTGATTTATTTAAGTTTTAACCCAAAAACTGAGGCGAAATTTCAATTTTTAGGCAGATTTTCAGTCAAGATCTCCATGTGTATTTTCTAGTATTTAATCTGTCAACAAAAAGAAACAAGAAATTTGAACCTGGAACCTGAATTTGAACCTGAATATTTTGATTTAAAATGTGCAAATTCTAACTCACATGTGTCAAACTCAAGGCCCGGGGGCCAAATGCGGCCCGCCACGTCATTTTATGTGGCCCACGAGAAGATAAATTAAAAGGCCTGACTGTCATTTTAAAATAAGTCTGTGCTGCTTTAATGTTTGCACTGACAATAAACTAATGAGATTTCCCCAACAAGTGGAACTGAGAAATATTTGTAAATAATCATCACAAAATGTTCATGAAGAGGAAAATTGTCGGTGTGGAAGGAAGTTTGGAGGAAGAAAAGTGAAGGCGAATACAAGTTTGTGCTTTGAGGAGAAAAACCTGTGTGTTTTTTGTGTTTTGAGGCGGAGTCGGTACAATCTACGTCGACATTTTGACACCAAACACGGAGCTAAGTGTGAAAAAGTTAATCTGCAAGAAAAACAACAAACTGTCCAATAATTAAAAGTCTGTAAAAGGACGAATTTGAAGCAGAGCTGAAGGTCTGTGAGGAGGTGTGTCCCGACCAGATACACACTTTTAAAAATGTCACTTTATCACAGAAACCATTATTTAACAAATTATAAAGTAATTACATTTATTTTACATGACATTCGTTTACATTTAGTGACATTTATCCTGCCGCACAGTCACATCTGGCCCTTGATGGCGGCCATTTTGCTGATGTGGCCCTCGGTGAACATGAGTTTGACGTCTCTGCTTTAACATAACGATCCACAGACACAAGCACAATGTGTCTGACTTAACCTAACCCCAAATGACTTGTTTTGGATGAGATTTTAAAGATGAATATTGTTGTAAATCCGCTGCAGGAGACCAGGAGGGCAGAATGGACCTGTCTCACCCGGTCCACGTGGACAACTGCATCCTCGAACCTGAGACTAAACTGTGCTGGAGGGAACCGCCCGCTTTTATCCACAGAGATCTCAGGCACGTTTAGGTTTATTTTTGGTTTGTTTTCCTGATAAAACGTACGAAGAGCGATTACTACAGCAACTGATCGTTCAATAGATGATGATATATGAGATGGAACTATATTTTTAGCTGGATATTTAGCGTGTTTTTATTTACAGTAGTGAGAAGTTTAACATTGGAGCGTGTGTTAGCAGATATAGTGGCTAATATGGAGCCAGTTTATTATTAATTAACACATTTATTTAAAAAAAAAAGATTCTAAATAAATACATTTACTTAGAATCAAATGAATCTAATGTTTGTGTGTGTTTTAACATGTAATGACCTGCAGGGGGCGATCTACACCACAAACACCACATGATTTATTCAGTTTTAAATCAGGAGAAAATGATGTTATGTATTAAAATTAAAAGTGCCTGGAAGTACTCAGTTTTGTTAAGTAAAAGTACAGATACAGAGGTAAAAAGTTACTCAGGTAAAAGTATCACATGAAAAAAATGTACTTAAGTAAAAGTATTTAAGTACAAGTTTGACTTTTTACTCTTAAAATGCATTTTTAAAGTGTAAATGTAGAGATATTGATTAAAAACGATTCATTTTTTGCTCAACAGTAACAAGACAAATCAATTTCTTCACTTTTCTTATAAATTTGGTGTTTTTATTTTTATTTTTGCTCAAAGTTGAAGCTTGAACTCGAAAACTTTAGTTAGTTTGTTTCCACGAACTCGGTAAAAATAACCCCTCAAATCAGATGAAAAGTACTTTTTACTTTTCAGTCCTGTTCAAAAATGTAGTGGAGTAGAAAGTACAGACACTGCTCTCAAATGTACTGAAGTAAAAGTAAAAAGTACACGCTGTAAAATGTACTTAAGTAGAATTTTCAGGTACTTTTCTGCTTTTACTTTGCTCCTCAACTCATGATTTGATGTTTCCTCGTCACAAACAAACCTGGAGTTGTGTTTTTTTGTTTCATTCTCACATGTTTAACACACAAACCTGCATATTTAGGCTTTAGTTCTTCTCTCAAACTGAAAACGCTCTGTCCCACTTTGTGATGTCATCATGTGGCGATACAGGAAGTGCTCCGCTGTGTTTTTAAACTCCACACACCTTCATTTATAGAATCATTTGGATCGTTTCAGCGTCTGGAATTGCAAAATCTCTACTGGACAAAAGGTTAAAAAATATCACTTCATGACATCACAAGGTGGAACAGAGCGTTTTGAGCTTTGGAGATGTTACGGACACAAACAAAACGCAACTCCAGGTCTGTTTTTGAGACGTTAACAGCATTAGAACGTGACTTAGCGCTACGAGAGTCCGTTTTTGCGTGACATAACTGACGTTTAACGTTTACGTCGCCGTTTTGTTCTTTCCGCAGCGCCGTTTTATATCTGAACGAAGACTTTGACGGAGGAGAGCTGTTCTTCACCGACAGAGACGCCAAGACGGTCACTGTGAGTCGCCCTAATGAATAAAACACATTATTATTATTATTATTAAAATCAGTGTTAATTCAGGCAACGATGAAATCACTGGAGAGGTAAAGCTAACCGGAGGCACTGCTCGGTCTGTCTGTTACGCGACACTTTAATCTGAGCTTTCGTTTTAACACAATCTGACCGCGTAAAAACCGACGTAGTTGGAGCTAAAACGGTTGAGCTGATTTGTGCTGTTAAAGAAGTGACTCTCAGATAACATTAAAGTCACACGTTAGCGTTAGCCAAACAGTTTAGTCGCGCACGAATGAAAAATCAGACACCTAGACGAGACCAGGAACGTGCAAATTTATCCCAGGGTGTATAAAATTTGTTGTAAATTGCGTTGTGTACGATCCGTGTAATCCTTCAGTCGTCCAGGTCCGATCCGTAGCAAAAGACGAAGTTTAAATCAATCACTGGACGAATCGTTGTAGGACTGAAGACGTTTCACTGCTCGATTTAGCGGAAAACTTACGGATAAACGGGGCCGTCGACAGAAATTTGGGGTCTGGGTCAAGAAGTCTCACAATTCTGGGCCCCCCTAACACCCTGGGGCCCCCGGACAACAGCCCGCTTTGTCTCCCCCTGTCGACGCCCCTGCAGTGAAGTAGCTTTTTTCTGCGCGCTCTTGTGACACAACGGCGATTATCCTTGTTTGCCGATTATTTCGATTATATAAAATGTTCCAAAAATGGTTATCGTCGACCGTTTTTATCACGATAAACGTCACGAAAAAACTGTCAATCGCTAATATTTCCGTATATTTTCCTGTTTTTCCCCGTGTTTGTCCGCGTCCAGGCCCGTGTGACGCCATCTTGTGGACGTCTGGTGGGTTTTTCCTCGGGTCCGGTGAATCCGCACGGCGTTTCTGCAGTGACCAGAGGGAAGAGGTGCGCGCTGGCTCTGTGGTTCACCAAAGAAAAACACTACAGAGATATGGTAAGGCTTTTTATGACTGATCGTTATATTTTTTTTAAACAAATGGTCACGAAACCCCGAGTCTGAACCCGTGATGTCGTGCCACAGCTCCATCACGGCTCATTCAAACTACAATACAAATGCAAATAGTGCGGGAGTGTGTGGATATGACATGACAGCACCTGTTCTAATCCGCAGGAAATGAAATATTAGACGTTTTGACTGGGGGAAAAGTCCTCAAAATTATTATTATTATCAAATATAATCATGTCAAACTGTATATTCATGAAAGATGCACAGTTTGTGTACGCTCAGGTCCTTTTTATATATATATTTAGTACAAAATGAATATGTATAATGGAGGAAATTTGCTGTTACTGTATGGGGATTATTTTTATCTTTTTACTTTTACTACTATTATTATTATTACTACATTGTATTGTTTTTATATGTTCATTTTGTATTTAATTTGTCACTATTATTATTATTATTATTACTATTTATTTATTTATATGTTTATTTTGTATTTAATTTGTCACTATTATTATTATTATTACTATTTATTTATATGTTTATTTTGTATTTAATTTGTCACTATTATTATTATTACTAAATTGTATTGTTTTTATATGTTTATTTTATATTTAATTTGTCACTATTATTATTATTATTACTATTTGTTTATTTATGTTTATTTTGTATTTAATTTGTCACTATTATTATTATTACTATTTATTTATTTATATGTTTATTTTGTATTTAATTTGTCACTATTATTATTACTACTATTTATTTATTTATGTTTATTTTGTATTTAATTTGTCACTATTATTATTATTACTACTATTTATTTATTTACTATTACTTTTTTTTTTTTCTTTTTTGTTGTTGTCTATATGCCCAAAAAAAAAGAAGAGGGAAAAAGGTCATCAGATTCTAACCTGTGTATTTGCACCTGAGACTTTAATAAAAATTTGATCACAAAAAAAGCAAAACGAATGCAATGACAGATATGTTCCACAGCGGGGCATTAAATCTGTCTGTATCCGTGGAGATTTCTGCAACAAAACACCTGCAACAAAAGAAGGAAGTTGGGTTTTATGGATCAGACCTGAGAGATTACACAGAAAACACCTGTAACTGAATAAATACGATGAGTGTAATGCCAAACTGTGGAACATTCCAGGAGAAAACAAAAAGGCTTTGATTCATTTGAAGTTCCATCGTGTCCGTAGCAAAAATAGCGCAGACACTTGTTGACGGGGTGAGTGTTAAATAAATATTGTTGCAGGTTTCTTTTAAAATGTAAAATAAAGAAAAAGAGAGAGAGAGAAGGGGTAAAGAAGGAAAGGAGAAGGAAAAGAAGAGAAGAACGGGGGAGGGAGAAGGAAGGAAAGGGAAGGAAGGAAAGGGGAGAAGGAAAAAAAAGGGGAGAAAGGAAAAAAGGAAGAAAAAGGAAGGAGGAAGGAAGGAAAATCATAATGGAAAAAAAGAAATAAGAGAATGGAGACTCTGAAACTGAAAGTCAAAACGGAGTAAAAAGTTTTATCTTTGTACCTAAACTCACTCATTTTACCTGCTCAATAAGAATAAAACATTAGCTCATTGTAAGACCCCAGCCCGCCCCCTCAAAAAACAACCTGCCCCCTCAAAAAACAACCCGCCCCCTCAAAAAACAACCCGCCCCCTCAAAAAATAACCCGCCCCTTCAAACAACCCGCCCCCTCAAACAATAACCCGCCCCCTCAAAAAACAACCCGCCCCCTCAAAAAACAACCTGCCCCCTCAAAAAACAACCCGCCCCCCCAAAAAACAACCCGCCCCTCAAAAAACAACCCGCCCCTTCAAACAACCCGCCCCCTCAAACAACCTGCCCCCTCAAACAATAACCCGCCCCCTCAAAAAACAACCCGCCCCCTCAAACAACAACCCGCCCCCTCAAAAAACAACCCGCCCCCTCAAAAAACAACCCGCCCCCTCAAACAACCCGCCCCCTCAAACAACCCGCCCCCTCAAACAACCCGCCCCCTCAAAAAACAACCCGCCCCCTCAAAAAACAACCCGCCCCCTCAACCCGCCCCCTCAAAAAACAACCCGCCCCCTCAAACAACCCACCCCCTCAAAAAACAACCAACCCCCTCAAAAAACAACCTGCCCCCTCAACCCGCCTCAAGCTCTGATCACTGTTTTATTTCTGTTTCTTGTCCTTTGCTTTGTACCTGGTTTATCATTTTACTGTCTGTTTCTTTGTGCATGTTTCTATCGACCTGTTGTTTTGTTCTGTACTGTTTCTTTTTTTCCATAAATAAAATAAAATAAAATGAAAAAAGTATTATTACTGTATTTTCCAGACTATACGTCGCTCTGGAGTATAAGTCGCACCAGCAAAAAATACATAATAATGAAGAAAAAAACATTTATAAGTCGCTTCTGAGTATAAGTTGCACCCCGGACAAACTATGAAAAAAGTGCGACTTATACTCCGGAAAATACAGTACTATGATTATTACTTTAAACACCATGTTGTGATTGTTTTTACGTATTTATGTTTTCATTTGTTCAATATATATTTTCCGTGCAGGAGCGAGACGAGGCGGAGGCTTTGTGGAGCGGAAAAACCCTGGAGGAGGCCGCACAGGCAGAGCAGGAGACAGAAGGGGGCGCTACGCAGGGGCGGAGCGGACGCAGCCAGACCCCTCCCTCCGAGCGCAGCAGAGGGAGCGGCAGGTCAAAGGGCAAACGGGACGAACTGTGAGAGAACAGCGGAGAAAGAGAGAAACGAAACAATGCAATTTGCCGGGTTTTTTTTTTCAGATTACGCAACAATCCTCTATAGGTCGGTAATGTTAAACGGAGATAGAACCGTCAACCTCATTCACGCAGAACGTTCAGACGGGCGGGGCGGGCGAAGTGTCTTGCTCAAGGACACAGTTGGGAGCTGTTTGAGCGGGAATTGAACGACCAACCCTCTAGTTTTAATGACAATAGGCTCCGTAGCTAGCGTCAAAGCTAACTTAAGCTAGCTAGTTTATTAAAATTGGAAAACATGAAATAAACAATCTATTGAAATTCAAATTAATTAGAATAAAGACAACGCAATTATTTTAAAATGTTGAATACTTCAGTTTGTGGTGTCGTTTTAAATTTTATTATTTATGCCTCGAAATTAGCATTAGCATTAGCATTAGCGTTAGCATTGAGACACAAACATCCATCCATTTTCATTTTCTTCCTTCCTTTTCTTTATCCGGGGCCGGGTCGCGGGGGGAGCAGTCTAAGCAGGGACCCCCCCCCCAGACTTCCCTCACCCCAGACACTTCCTCCAGCTCCTCCAGTGCAACCCCAAGGCGTTCCCAGGCCCGACGAGAGACAAGTATTCATTTTATTTGCGTAGTTTTTTTAACGTGCGTCAGTGACCTCCACCCGCAGCTCCCTGTCCGCTGTCTGACCCTAACCCCTTAACCTCTGACCTCTGACCTCTGACCCCTGACCCACCCGCAGCTCCTTGTCCGCTGCCTCATCTTTAAATATTTATTCATCTCAGCATAACAAAAAAACGTACAGGGATAAAACCGCACAGGAAGTAGTGACGCTAACAGTGAGGTAGAGGGCGCTGTGTTTATTACCACTTAAATAAAAAAATAAAAAAATCAACTCAAAATGCAAAATAATGATAATATGGGGATTGTTATTGTGTGTTTGGATAAATATGGCTGGATTATAAACCTTGAAACTTTATAATTTACAGATATTTGTGACCTTGGTCCATTATTCTACCGTATTTATCCAAACACACGATAAATTAACTTATTATCAATCGTCATTTTGTCTCTGAAACACGACACAGGCCCGTTTAATGTTGTGTTGTCGTCTGAAACCCAGTATTCTAACACGAGGAACAACATTTCATAATTTATTTTACGATAAGATGCAATAAGAGTGTGAAATTGTGTTGTATTTGCAGTGTTTTGGATGTAGATTTTGTGTGTCAAAGGTCGGACTGCACTTTGTCATCTCAGTGTTTTCTGTTTTGTTTATTTTATTTTTTTGTATATGAAGAAAATAAATGACAATCGTTGACTTTGGTTTGTGTGTAATGGCAGAATCGGGGTTGGAACTGTTTTTTTTGTGTTCTGTTTTGGAAAAAAGGCGAGTAGGAAGACGGAAATCTGAAAGAAATATCTTGATCGTTTTCAGATTCTCAGCCTCGCTCTGGATTGGCTCTTTGGTTGCTATGATACCTGCGGTCACATTCACTCAGTCCACTTCTTTACACAGACGATGTCCAAAAACCAGTTTTTCCTGTTGATCACGTTGTACTTTCTGTTCCAATATCTAAAAAGTAAATTCCCAAAGGTTCAATCGGATCATTTGTTTTCATGGCCGGACCCAAGAACTCACTGTATTACACCAAAAATCAAAAGTTTAAATATATTCATTTTAGCTGCGCCCCATTTGTGTTAAAGATTATTGGTTTAGTCCTGGTTTAGTTTAGATGAATTTTAGACCTTTTTAGACCAATTTTAGACCTTTTTAGGACAATTTTAGACCTTTTTAGACCAATTTTAGACCTTTTTAGACCAATTTTAGACCTTTTTAGACCAATTTTAGACCTTTTTAGGACAATTTTAGACCTTTTTAGACCAATTTTAGACCTTTTTAGACCAATTTTAGACCTTTTTAGACCAATTTTAGACCTGTTTGGGACAATTTTAGACCTTTTTAGGACAATTTTAGACCTTTTTAGACCAATTTTAGACCTTTTTAGGACAATTTTAGACCTTTTTAGGATAATTTTAGACCTTTTTAGACCAATTTTAGACCTTTTTAGGACAATTTTAGACCTTTTTAGGACAATTTTAGACCTTTTTAGACCAATTTTAGACCTTTTTAGACCAATTTTAGACCTTTTTAGACCAATTTTAGACCTTTTTAGGACAATTTTAGACCTTTTTAGACCAATTTTAGACCCAAGAACTCACTGTATTACACCAAAAATCAAAAGTTTAAATATATTAATTTTAGCTGCGCCCCATTTGTGTTAAAGATTATTGGTCTGGACGTTGTGATGTCGTCTGAAATAGAGCGTTCGCCGATCAGGACATGGCAGCCTGAGCAAAAACCTTGAGTATAAGTACCGTATTTTCCAGATTACAAGTCGCACCAGCCAAAAAATGCACAATAATGAAGAAAAAAAAACATATTTCACGTATAAATCGCATCTGAGTATAAGTCGCACCTTGGCCAAACTATGAAAAAAAGTGACTTATAATACGGAAAATACGGCACAAGATAATGGTCCAGGAAATGACTCGAGTAAGAGTAAAAAGTATTTGTAGAACGCAAAGTTACTTAAAAGAATAACTGACAAAAGGTAACATCTGATTTATAATTTAAAGTTAATGTTACTGCTACGACAAAACATTAAAAATACCAGATTTTGATCATTTTTTAAAGGATAGACATATAAATAAAATAGAAATAAAATCACATCTGAAGGAGCTTTTGTCACTTAGACTCACAGTGGGAAGAAGAACCAGCACTTTCACTCACGTAAGAGTACTAGACAGAAAGTACAACAAATTATTCAAGTAGTAGTACAAGTATGCATTTGGAAAACTACAATTTCGTTAAAAAAATGACTGGAGTAAATGTAAGTGCATAACTGTGAGCGCGGTCCACCTCTGCAGCCCGGTGCGACTCTGAGGATGAGGCAGACGAGGCAGAGCGGTGCACATGGCGAGAGAAATAGAGGGATTACGGTTAATCCAGTATAAATGAGTGCATTTGTTTATGAAGCTTAAAAAACTCCATTTAGAATATGGAATAATCCCGCCTCATTTAATCATCGACGTCCAGCAAAGAGACACTCAACTGTTCACTTGGGCTGATCCTTCCCATTACGACCACTGCCGCCGCTGAGCCGCCGCACGCCTCACGCATTACACTGCAAAAAAAACAACAAATATATCTGTTTAAGTGAGTTTATACTTGTACTTTTCTGCACTGGACAGTTGGACCCCTGCAGGACGGATGAGGGATTACGCCGACAAATTTTTAACAGATATTATTTTTTATTTCAGTTGTAAATCAAGATTATTATGAGGCATTTTACTCTGATTCTTTTCTCTTGGTACTAAACTGATTCTGATACCGATATTGATCATTTAACCTTAACTAACTGCTGATTTCCTTAAGGCAAAGTAAATTTATTATGTAACGTCCGACTTCATGTGAATAAAAGCTCAATAAAAGCTCACGTTCTAAAAATAACCTCCAATATTCGAAATCCGTGAAGTATCAGTTTTATTTTTTACATTATTCTCTCTGTTTTTGTCTGTAAAACCCCTCACCACACACTTTATACACTTTTCTCACACAGGCGTTAACATTTTCTCACATTTCTCTCTCGTTTAAACTCTCTCAAAGTTCAAACCTTCGTAGGCGTCTTTGTCGGTGCAGAACGTTTCATCGACATTGTGGGTTTTGTCGGGGTGCAAGGTTTAGTCCTGGTTCAGTCCTGGTTCAGTCCTGGTTCAGTCCTGGTTCAGTCCTGGTTCAGTCCTGGTTTAGTCCTGGTTTAGTCCTGGTTCAGTCCTGGTTCAGTCCTGGTTCAGTCCTGGTTCAGTCCTGGTTCAGTCCTGGTTTAGTCCTGGTTCAGTCCTGGTTTAGTCCTGGTTCAGTCCTGGTTCAGTCCTGGTTCAGTCCTGGTTTAGTCCTGGTTTAGTCCTGGTTTAGTCCTGATTTAGTCCTGATTTAGTCCAGGTTTAGTCCAGGTTTAGTCCAGGTTTAGTCCTGGCTTAGTCCATGTTTAGTCCATGTTTAGTCCTGGTTTAGTCTTGGTTTAGGCCTGGTTTAGTCCTGGTTTAGTCCTGGTTTAGTCCAGGTTTAGTCCAGGTTTAGTCTTGGTTTAGTCCATGTTTAGTCCTGATTTAGTCCTGGTTTAGTCCTGGTTTAGTCCTGGTTTAGTCCTGGTTTAGTCCTGGTTTAGTCCTGGTTTAGCCCTGGTTTAGTCCTGGTTTAGCCCTGGTTTAGTCCTGGTTTAGTCCTGCTTTACTTTCAGAGGGTAAATGAGAAGAAGAAACTCTCACTCTCAAAACCTGTGAAAAGTCCATGTTGCAGCTTTAACCCCTGCACATCCACACACACACACCCACACACACACACACACACACACACACACACACACTTTTTACAGTGCTGGTCCTGAAGCTCGCCGTGTTGACGCCCCATATTAACCGTCTCACTCCCCCCGTGTTATAATCCGTCCTGTGCAGAAGTGGGTCGGGGGGCTGCTTTAATGCACACTCGGGCTTAACCCTTCGCGTCCCGGCTCTGTAAAGTCTGTATTAACCTCAGTCTGTTTTCATAGTTCATCTCTCAGATACCGTGTCCATTAGGCTAAGCCGCCCCACCCGTCGCCCGCTCTAATTACACACCCACGCCCCAAATCCACCCGCGCCGTGACGTCAGGGGGTCGTTTTTGATTAGCACGAGTTATGTAAGACTTTATTTGGTTTATTTGAATAAGGACTGACGCAAAAAAACATTGAATAACTGGTCTAGAAGTTGCGGTAGTTTTGTTCTAATGTTTCAGATGTCATTTATTTAAGATTAATTTAGAGTTTATGTCGTGTTTCTCAAACTGCGTTACCCGGGCTCCTTCAGGTGGGACGAGGACGTCGCTCCAAATGATACGTTTGACACATTTTCAGTTAATTTTATCTACGGTGGAAGTGACATTTTTAGAGCTTTTTAGATGTTTTTAGACCAATTTTATATCTTTTTAGACCAATTTTAGACCTTTTTAGATGTTTTTAGACCAATTTTAGACCTTTATAGGACAATTTTAGACCCTTTTAGGATAATTTTTGACCTTTTTAGACCAATTTTAGACCTTTTTAGGACAATTTTATACCATTTAGACCAATTTTAGATCTTTTTAGACTAATTTTAGACCTTTTTAGGACAATTTTAGACCTTTTTAGGACAATTTTAGACCTTTTTAGACCAAATTTAGACCATTTTAAGACAATTTTAGACCTTTTTAGACCAATTTTAGACCTTTTTAGGACAATTTTAGACCTTTTTAGGACAATTTTAAACCTTTTTAGACCAAATTTAGACCATTTTAGGACAATTTTAGACCTTTATAGACCAATTTTAGACCTTTCTAGACCAATTTTATACCATTTAGACCAATTTTAGACATTTTTAGGACAATTTTAGACCTTTATAGACCAATTTTAGACCTTTATAGACCAATTTTAGACCTTTTTAGACCAATTTTATACTTTTTTTAGCCCTAAATAGGCCTAAAATAGTCTTGTTATAGACCTGGTTTAGATCCGAAGGTTCTCAGAAAACCAAATATTTTCTTTCGTGGTGAAAAGTTTGAGAAGTTCTTCAAAAGCCCCATTCAAATATGAGAGTACACAGGTTTGTACAATAGAAATACTTTTCTTTTTAGTTGCTCCATTTTAAATAATCCCGCCTCTGTAAACAAAACTGTGTAAGCTCATTATCCCCCGTTTACCAGAGAGAATGTAAAGTGAAACCAGAGCCGTTTGTTTTATGTTTTTCAAACTGTGCAGCTCTGGAGCAGTAACATAAATCAGATTAAACTTAAGTCATTTTATATTTCAGTCTTTGTTATTATAATAATCACCCACTGTTATGTAAATGTGACCGTTTCACACTTCACCTGGTTTGATTATGGTCTAGTCCTGATTGGTTTAGTCCTGTTCTAGTCTCATTCTAGTCCTGGTTTAATCCTGGTTCAGATCTGGTTTAGTCCTAGTTTAGTCCTGTTCTAGTCCTGGTCTAGTCCCGGTCTAGTCCTGTTCTAGTCCTGTTCTAGTCCCAGTCTAGCCCTGTTCTAGTCCCGATCTAGTCCTGTTCTAGTCCTGTTCTAGTCCTGGTCTAGTCCTGGTCTAGTTCTGTTTCAGTTCTGGTTTTATTTCTGTATCTTTCACATTTTACTATAACTTTTGTTGGTTTTCAGAATGACACAAATCTAGAACTGTTTCCAAAGCGATAAACAATTTAAACCAAAAACCTCCTCAAAACATCACAAATATCACAAATATCACAAACATCACACACATCACAAATATCACACACATCACAAATATCACAAACAACACAAATATCACACAGATCACATACATCACACACCACACACATCACAAATATCACACACATCACCAACATCACACACATCACACACATCACAAACATCACACACATCACCAACATCACACACATCACACACATCACAAACATCACACACATCACCAACATCACACACATCACACACATCACACACATCACAAATATCACACACATCACAAACATCACACACATCACAAATATCACAAACAACACAAATATCACACAGATCACATACATCACACACATCACCAACATCACACACATCACACACATCACAAACATCACACACATCACACACATCACAAACATCACACACATCACCAACATCACACACATCACACACATCACACACATCACACACATCACAAACATCACACACATCACACACATCACACACATCACACACATCACAAACATCACACACATCACACACATCACAAACATCACACACATCACCAACATCACACACATCACACACATCACACACATCACACACATCACACACACCACACACATCACAAACATCACACACATCACCAACATCACACACATCACAAATATCACAAACATCACAAACATCACAAACATCACACACATCACACACACCACAAACATCACAAATATCACATAACCCATGAAAACTCACTTTGGATTTTGAAAACAAACTCGCACCGAGCACATCTCCAGTCGTTTGTTAAACTTTAGCTCTGATCTGGTTGCCATGGTGACGTATTAGCTTCTGTTGCTAAGATCGGGCTTAAAATGTGATATTTTTGACGGTTATGTTTTGTTTTATTTTATGGTTGTGTTTTTAAAAGTTCCTTCTGCTCACGTTTTAACAAACCCAAAACATTTTCTAACCTTAATCTTAAAGGTCTTATATTAAAATGGACTGTTATGAACTTTTAGCCATGTTTTAATGTTGTTTCCTCGTCAAAAACAGACCTGGAGTTGTGTTTTGTTTCATTCACACGTTTATTTATGTGCAGGAATATCACATTTATAACATTATTTATAAGATTATTTTATTTTATGTACTATTTTTCCATTGGTTTTGAGTTTTATTTGACTTTTAAAGGTCTTATATGACGCAAAACTGACTCTTGTAGCTGTGTAGTTGTGTTTTGTTTCATTCACATGTTTGAGTAACACTTTATTATTAGTTTGTCTATATCCTCAAACCTCAAAAATGCTCCGTTCCACCTCGTGATGTCATCAAGTGGTAGTTTTTGTTTGTTTTTAACTTTTGTTCAGTAGAGTTTGGCAATTCCAGACACTGAAATGATCCAAATGATTCTAGAAATGAAGGTGTGTGGAGTTTAAAAACACAGCGGAGCACTTCCTGTATCGCCACACGATGACATCACAAGGTGGAATGGAGCGTTTTCAGTTTGAGAGAAGAACTCGGCGTAAATATGCAGGGTTTTCTGTGTTAAACATGTGAGAATGAAACAAAAAAACCACAACTCCGGGTCTGTTTGTGACGAGGAAACGACATTAGAACATCAGAAAACCTTAACTTTAACCATATCCCGTTTCCAAACTGAATAATTCCCGTGTCTCCGCTCTGCCCCGTCGATCTCTCCGCTCTAATTCCAGCCTCACCTCGGGTTTACAAAACACCGTCTCTCCCGCTGCCCCTCACAGATCTCCGAAACGCCGTCTGAGCTCCTTAAAAAGCCATGCTCTCTGCTCCTGTATTTGTCTTGTCTCCCTCCCCTCCGTGATTTCCATCTCTCCGGGTTTGGGATTCGGAATTACCCCAGGCTCCGGACTCTCCTGCACCTTGTTTGGCTGGCCCCCCTGCGCCCGCCCCTCACCCACCCGCTCAACCCACTTTTTCCTGTCCATTCTAAGCCCCGTTCTTTTGTTTTTCCAGGGTCCTCCTCAAAACGGTTATGATTTTGGCCTCAGTTCGCGAGTTTTTAAACCTCCTCACATGGAAGTTTATGGTCCAATGTGACGCGAAACTGACTCTCGCAGCTTTGAGTCGTGTCCTAACGCCGGTTTCCTCCTCAAAAACAGACCTGGAGCTGTGTTTTGTTTTTACTCACACACCTTATTATTAGTCTGTCACATCTCCAAACCTCAAAATGCTCCGTTCCACCTCGTGATGTCATCAAGTGGTAGTTTTCGCGTTAAAACAGAGCTCCTTTTTACCTTTAGTTTAGCACAAATGGTCAGTTCCAGACGCTGAAATGATCCAAACGATTCTAGAAATGAAGGTGTGTGGAGTTTAAAAACACAGCGGAGCACTTCCTGTATCGCCACACGATGACATCACAAGGTGGAACGGAGCGTTTTCAGTTTGAGAGAAGAAGAAATCAGACATTTGCTCTGTTAGATTATAATTAGTTCCAGTTTTTTGTGACATTTTTCTTTAATTATGAAGCAAATATTTAGACTGATTTTATAGATTTGAGTCGTTGAAATAAGTTATAGTTTAGAGTTACTACTTTAAGAAAAATAAATAAATAAATAAATAAAAAATATCTGATAAACAAAGTAAAAAGTGCAGAAGATTAAAGTAATAATGTGTTTTAAAGCAGGTTGTAAAGTTTAACTCATTTTTGCTGAATTATTGTTTTATTATTTGAATCAGAATAAAACTAAATCGACATATTTATGATTTTATTTGTGTATTTGTCTCAAATATCTGGGACTGCAGTACTTCAGCACGAGGCAGTACTGAAATGATGTGTATTTTGTGAGTATAATTGAGATAAACGATAATATCACGATAATTATTCAAAATTCTGACACTTTAAAATGTTTGAATTATAATTTTAATATGAATAAGTCACATTATAGTTTTGTGTTTTGTTACAGCGCTGGAAAAGTAGTAAAGTACTGCACTTAAGTAGTATTATTAGGTATCTGTGCTTTACTCAAGTACATTTTACAGTGGATACTTTTTACTTTTACCTGAGTACACTTGAGAGCAGTATCTGTACTTTTACTCCACTACATTTTTGAACAGGACTGAAAAGTAAAAGTACTTTTTGTTTGATTATGTCTCATTTTAAACCAACATCACTGCATTTAAACTTAAATGAACAAATACTTTTACTTTTTACTCTTAAAGTACATTTTAAACAGGTACTCTAATCACTTTTGAGAGCAGTATTTGTACTTTCTACTCTACACTTTTAAACTAGACTGAAAAGTAAAAGTATTTTTCATTATTATTGTTCATAATTTGAGCAAAATAAAAATAAACAAATAAAACTTCAGCTCAAAACTGCATCAAAATCACCACATTTGAAGCTTCATAAAACTCAAAATACACGCAAAATACTTTTACTTTTTACTCTTAAAGTACATTTTTAAACAAGTACTTTAATACTTTTACTTAAGTAGATTTTTCCATGTGATACTTTTACTTTTCCTTGAGTCGTCTTTACCTCTGTGTCTGTACTTTTACTTAAGTAACACAAATGACGCATAAATAAACCGACGTATTTATGTCGATTATTACGATTTATGTAAATTATATCAATTTTAACACAAACTCAAACATTTTTAAATAAATTCTCTCAGATTCTAAAATATAACAGACATTTTTATGCAGCACTTTTCCACTTTCAAGACTAAAAACAACTAAAAACAAAAGTATTTCTGTCGCACAAACTCGTGTAAACTGCACTGTTGCCACGACGATTCTCAAATTAAAGTCCAAAGGCAAAATATTTTAAAATTAGAGTCGATTCCTGTCGTTTTCTGAACTTGTTCTAAAGTAAAACAGCCCAGAAAACACAGAAAAACTCATTTTCAGTCTAAACGTATAAAGTAATATTTGTTTTGAGTCGTGTTTTTGGTGGAAGTTGAACATCTCAGACTTTTCACCTCCACAGAAAAGAGTCTGACTGTTGCCACGACGATTCTAAGATTAAAGCTCAAAGCGAAATGTAAAATAAAAATTCGTTTTGGTGACATTTTTATGCGGCGTTTTCCCACTTTACATTTGTCCGCGGTTCTTTTTTTTCGCTGTTTCACGGATTTTTTGCATGTTTTTTTTTTTACATATGAACGTGCGTCGTGTTCTGCGTCCTGATTGGCTAAGAAGAAAAGTGTATAGTTTTACTGTTTTCCTTTCGCGTCAGTTTCACGTTTTTGTTTTTTTTTGCTCCGCGCTGACCCGTCCTCCCTCCTCTCATAACTCTAACAATCGCCCACCCCCCTCCTCTCCCTCCTCTCCCTCCTCTCCCTCCTCGCCCTCCCTTGTTTTCCCTCCATCCGCAGGTTTTATCCCTCCGTCGCTGATCCCTTCATCCCTCCAATCCTCATCCGCTCTCGTCCGGCACCGGTCGGACGCTCCGTGGTCGCTGGAGGAAAGAGTCAGATGCCAAAAGTCGAAAAGATTTTCCAAAAGACGCTGGTTTGTGGTTTGAGTTTGTGGTTCCCGGGGGCCCACGACGCGACGGGACGAGCGCGGCGTCTGAAGAGGTGAGTTTCGGATGACATCGTGACTTCCTATTGGCCAATCAGGTTTAATACAGACGGAGGAAGTTAAAATAATGTGGTTAAAATGGAGTTTTTTTGGTAAATACGGTGAGTTCTTGTGTCGACTCAGTGCTAGAAATGTTCAGGTTTGTGATTTTGTGATCTGAAGTTTGCCGGTTCGAATCCCGCGGGGGTCACGTTCTAAAAATAACCCGCAATAAACGAAATCCGCGAAGTATCAGCTTTATTTTTGACACTTATTCTATGTGTTTTAAGGCTGTAAAACCCCTCACCACACACTTTATACACTTTTCTTCTTAGCCAATCAGGACGCAGAACACGACGCACGTTCATATGTAAAAAAAAACATGCAAAAAATCCGTGAAACAGCGAAAAAAAAGAACCGTGGACAAATGTAAAGTGGAAAAACGCCGCATAAAAATGTCACCAAAACGAATTTTTATTTTACATTTCGCTTTGAGCTTTAATCTTAGAATCGTCGTGGCAACAGTCAGACTCTTTTTTTGGCGGTGAAAAGTCTGAGATGTTCAACTTCCACCAAAAACACGACTCAAAACAAATATTACTTTATACGTTTGGACTGAAAATGAGTTTTTCTGTGTTTTCTGGGCTGTTTTACTTTAGAACAAGTTCAGAAAACGACAGGAATCGACTCTAATATTTAAATATTTTGCCTTTGGACTTTAATTTGAGAATCGTCGTGGCAACTGTGCAGTTTACACGAGTTTGTGCGACAGAAATACTTTTGTTTTTAGTTGTTTTTAGTCTTGAAAGTGGAAAAGTGCTGCATAAAAATGTCTGTTATATTTTAGAATCTGAGAGAATTTATTTAAAAATGTTTGAGTTTGTGTTAAAATTGATATAATTTACATAAATCGTAATAATCGACATAAATACGTCGGTTTATTTATGCGTCATTTGTGTTACTTAAGTAAAAGTACAGACACAGAGGTAAAAACGACTCAAGGAAAAGTAAAAGTATCACATGGAAAAATCTGCTTAAGTAAAAGTATTAAAGTACCTGTTTAAAAATGTACTTTAAGAGTAAAAAGTAAAAGTATTTTGTGTGTATTTTGAGTTTTATGAAGCTTCAAATGTGGTGATTTTGATGAAGTTTTGAGCTGAAGTTTTATTTGTTTATTTTTATTTTGTTAAAGTTATGAACAATAATAATGAAAAATACTTTTACTTTTCAGTCCAGTTTAAAAGTGTAGAGTAGAAAGTACAAATACTGCTCTCAAAAGTGATTAGAGTACCTGTTTAAAATGTACTTTAAGAGCAAAAAGTAAAAGTATTTGTTCATTTAAGTTTAAATGCAGTGATGTTGGTTTAAAATGAGACATAATCAAACAAAAAGTACTTTTACTTTTCAGTCCTGTTCAAAAATGTAGTGGAGTAAAAGTACAGATACTGCTCTCAAGTGTACTCAGGCAAAAGTAAAAAGTATCCACTGTAAAATGTACTTCAATAAAGCACAGATACCTAATAATACTACTTAAGTGCAGTACTTTACTACTTTTCCAGCGCTGTAACAAAACACAAAACTATAATGTGACTTATTCATATTAAAATTATAATTCAAACATTTTAAAGTGTCAGAATTTTGAATAATTATCGTGATATTATCGTTTATCTCAATTATACTCACAAAATACACATCATTTCAGTACTGCCTCGTGCTGAAGTACTGCAGTCCCAGATATTTGAGACAAATACACAAATAAAATCATAAATATGTCGATTTTGTTTTATTCTGATTCAAATAATAAAACAATAATTCAGCAAAAATGAGTTAAACTTTACAACCTGCTTTAAAACACATTATTACTTTAATCTTCTGCACTTTTTACTTTGTTTATCACATATTTTTTAGTTATTTATTGATTTATTTTCTTAAAGTAGTAACTCTAAACTCTAACTTATTTCAACGACTCAAATCTATAAAATCAGTCTAAATATTTGCTTCATAATTAAAGAAAAATGTCACAAAAAAACTGGAACTAATTATAATCTAACAGAGCAAATGCCTGATTTCTTCTTCCCTCAAACTGAAAACGCTCCGTTCCACCTTGTGATGTCATCATGTGGCGATACAGGAAGTGCTCCGCTGTGTTTTTAAACTCCACACACCTTCATTTCTAGAATCGTTTGGATCATTTCAGCGTCTGGAACTGAACTAAAGGTAAAAAGGAGCTCTGTTTTAACGCGAAAACTACCACTTGATGACATCACGAGGTGGAACGGAGCATTTTGAGGTTTGGAGATGTGACAGACGAATAATAAGGTGTGTGAGTAAAAACAAAACACAGCTCCAGGTCTGTTTTTGTCTGTTAGAACACGACTCAAAGCTCAGAGTCAGTTCTGTGTCGTACTGGAGATTTAAAAACACTAGAGTAAATGTGTTTGAATGTGAAAATAATGATGATGATGTAGAAACAGGAGTATTTAGAAACAGCAGTAGTCGTATTAGTAGTAGTAGTAGTAGCAGCAACAGTAGTAGCAGTAGCAAGTAGCAGTAATAGTAGTAGTAGTAGTAGTAGTAGTAGTAGTCGTATTAGTAGTACATAGTAGTAGTCGCAGTAGTAGTACATAGTAGTAGTACACAGTAGTAGTAGTACACAGTAGTAGTACATAGTAGTAGTCACAGTTGTAGTACACAGTAGTAGTACATAGTAGTAGTACACAGTAGTAGTACACAGTAGTAGTAGTACACAGTAGTAGTAGTACACAGTAGTAGTACACAGTAGTGGTACACAGTAGTAGTACACAGTGGTAGTACACAGTAGTAGTAGTACACAGTAGTAGTAGTACACAGTAGTAGTACACAGTGGTAGTACACAGTAGTAGTACACAGTAGTAGTAGTACACAGTAGTAGTAGTACACAGTAGTAGTACACAGTAGTGGTACACAGTAGTAGTAGTCACAGTAGTAGTACACAGTAGTAGTCACAGTAGTAGTAGTACACAGTAGTAGTACACAGTAGTAGTAGTACACAGTAGTAGTAGTACAGAGTAGTGGTACACAGTAGTGGTACACAGTAGTAGTACACAGTGGTAGTACACAGTAGTAGTAGTACACAGTAGTAGTAGTACACAGTAGTAGTACACAGTGGTAGTACACAGTAGTAGTACACAGTAGTAGTAGTACACAGTAGTAGTAGTACACAGTAGTAGTACACAGTAGTGGTACACAGTAGTAGTAGTCACAGTAGTAGTACACAGTAGTAGTCACAGTAGTAGTAGTACACAGTAGTAGTACACAGTAGTAGTAGTACACAGTAGTAGTAGTACACAGTAGTAGTAGTACACAGTAGTAGTACACAGTGGTAGTACACAGTAGTAGTACACAGTAGTAGTAGTACACAGTAGTAGTAGTACACAGTAGTAGTACACAGTAGTAGTACACAGTAGTAGTAGTAGTAGTAGTACACAGTAGTAGTACACAGTAGTAGTACACAGTAGTGGTACACAGTAGTAGTAGTCACAGTAGTAGTACACAGTAGTAGTCACAGTAGTAGTAGTACACAGTAGTAGTACACAGTAGTAGTAGTACACAGTAGTAGTAGTACACAGTAGTGGTACACAGTAGTAGTACACAGTGGTAGTAGTACACAGTAGTAGTAGTACACAGTAGTAGTACACAGTGGTAGTACACAGTAGTAGTACACAGTAGTAGTAGTACACAGTAGTAGTAGTACACAGTAGTAGTACACAGTGGTAGTACACAGTAGTAGTACACAGTAGTAGTAGTACACAGTAGTAGTAGTACACAGTAGTAGTACACAGTAGTGGTACACAGTAGTAGTAGTCACAGTAGTAGTAGTACACAGTAGTAGTAGTACACAGTAGTAGTACACAGTAGTGGTACACAGTAGTAGTAGTCACAGTAGTAGTAGTACACAGTAGTAGTAGTACACAGTAGTAGTACACAGTGGTAGTACACAGTAGTAGTACACAGTGGTAGTAGTACACAGTAGTAGTAGTACACAGTAGTAGTACACAGTAGTAGTACACAGTAGTAGTACACAGTAGTAGTACACAGTAGTAGTAGTACACAGTAGTAGTACACAGTGGTAGTACACAGTAGTAGTACACAGTAGTAGTAGTACACAGTAGTAGTAGTACACAGTAGTAGTACACAGTAGTAGTACACAGTAGTAGTAGTACACAGTAGTAGTAGTACACAGTAGTAGTACACAGTGGTAGTACACAGTAGTAGTACACAGTAGTAGTAGTACACAGTAGTAGTAGTACACAGTAGTAGTACACAGTAGTAGTAGTACACAGTAGTAGTAGTACACAGTAGTAGTACACAGTAGTAGTACACAGTAGTGGTACACAGTAGTAGTAGTCACAGTAGTAGTACACAGTAGTAGTCACAGTAGTAGTAGTACACAGTAGTAGTACACAGTAGTAGTAGTACACAGTAGTAGTAGTACACAGTAGTAGTACACAGTAGTAGTACACAGTAGTAGTAGTAGTAGTAGTACACAGTAGTAGTACACAGTAGTAGTACACAGTAGTAGTACACAGTAGTAGTAGTAGTAGTACACAGTAGTAGTACACAGTAGTGGTACACAGTAGTAGTCACAGTAGTAGTAGTACACAGTAGTAGTAGTACACAGTAGTAGTACACAGTAGTAGTAGTAGTACACAGTAGTAGTAGTACACAGTAGTAGTACACAGTAGTAGTACACAGTAGTAGTAGTAGTAGTAGTAGTAGTAGTACACAGTAGTAGTACACAGTAGTAGTACACAGTAGTAGTACACAGTAGTAGTAGTACACAGTAGTAGTACACAGTAGTAGTACACAGTAGTAGTACACAGTAGTAGTAGTACACAGTAGTAGTACACAGTAGTAGTAGTACACAGTAGTAGTACACAGTAGTAGTAGTACACAGTAGTAGTAGTACACAGTAGTAGTACACAGTAGTAGTAGTACACAGTAGTAGTACACAGTAGTAGTACACAGTAGTAGTACACAGTAGTAGTACACAGTAGTAGTAGTACACAGTAGTAGTAGTACACAGTAGTAGTACACAGTAGTAGTACACAGTAGTAGTAGTACACAGTAGTAGTAGTACACAGTAGTAGTAGTACACAGTAGTAGTACACAGTAGTAGTACACAGTAGTAGTAGTACACAGTAGTAGTACACAGTAGTAGTAGTACACAGTAGTAGTACACAGTAGTAGTAGTACACAGTAGTAGTACATAGTGTCGTGTTTTGTTTTATTTTATTTAAATGAGACTTTGGTTCATCTGTGATTTTATCAGAATTTTTTCAGTTTAATTTTGTCTTAATTAAAATGATTTTCAATCTAAATCTGGAGAACTTCACTTTTGTTCTTCTAAAGTGGATTTCTGCTCCAATCCTCATGTTTTTATGAACAGAGAACTGTGCACCGCTTCATTAAACACTCACTCTGAAACAGACTGAAACTGAAGTCAGATGGGATTAATTGTGCACATTTAAGTCCTGGTTCAGTCCTGGTTCAGTCCCGGTTTAGTGCTGTTTCAGTCTTGGTTTAGTCTCGTATTTAGTCCTGTTTTAGTCCTGGTTCAGTCGCATTTCAGTCTTGTTTCAGTCTTGTTTCAGTCTTGTTTCAGTCCTGTTTCAGTCCTGTTATTTCAGTCGCGTTTCAGTCCTGTTTTAGTCTTGTTTCAGTTGCGTTTCAGTCGCGTTTCAGTCCTGTTTCAGTCGCGTTTCAGTCTTGTTTCAGTCCTGTTTCAGTCTTGTTTCAGTCTTGTTTCAGTTGCGTTTCAGTCGCGTTTCAGTCGCGTTTCAGTCTTGTTTCAGTCGCATTTCAGTCTTGTTTCAGTCCTGTTTCAGTCTTGTTTCAGTCCTGTTTCAGTCCTGTTTCAGTCCTGTTTCAGGCTTGTTTCAGGCTTGTTTCAGTCCTGTTTCAGTCTTGTTTCAGTCCTGTTTCAGTCTTGTTTCAGTCCTGTTTCAGTCTTGTTTCAGTCCTGTTTCAGTCTTGTTTCAGTTGCGTTTCAGTCGCATTTCAGTCTTGTTTCAGTCCTGTTTCAGTCGCGTTTCAGTCCTGTTTCAGGCTTGTTTCAGTCCTGTTTCAGTCTTGTTTCAGTCCTGTTTCAGTCTTGTTTCAGTCTTGTTTCAGTCCTGTTTCAGTCTTGTTTCAGTCTTATTTCAGTCCTGTTTCAGTCTTGTTTCAGTTGCGTTTCAGTCGCGTTTCAGTCGCGTTTCAGTCTTGTTTCAGTCGCATTTCAGTCTTGTTTCAGTCCTGTTTTAGTCCTGTTTCAGTCGCGTTTCAGTCCTGTTTCAGGCTTGTTTCAGTCTTGTTTCAGTCCTGTTTCAGTCCTGTTTCAGTCTTGTTTCAGTCCTGTTTCAGTCTTGTTTCAGTCGCGTTTCAGTCGCGTTTCAGTCTTGTTTCAGTCGCATTTCAGTCTTGTTTCAGTTGCGTTTCAGTCCTGTTTCAGTCTTGTTTCAGTCCTGTTTCAGTCTTGTTTCAGTCGCGTTTCAGTCCTGTTTCAGGCTTGTTTCAGTCTTGTTTCAGTCTTGTTTCAGTCCTGTTTCAGTCCTGTTTCAGTCTTGTTTCAGTCACGTTTCAGTCTTGTTTCAGTCACGTTTCAGTCTTGTTTCAGTCCTGTTTCAGTCTTGTTTCAGTCCTGTTTCAGTCTTGTTTCAGTTGCGTTTCAGTCGCGTTTCAGTCTTGTTTCAGTCGCATTTCAGTCTTGTTTCAGTTGCGTTTCAGTCCTGTTTCAGGCTTGTTTCAGTCCTGTTTCAGTCCTGTTTCAGTCTTGTTTCAGTCCTGTTTCAGTCTTGTTTCAGTCACGTTTCAGTCTTGTTTCAGTCCTGTTTCAGTCTTGTTTCAGTCCTGTTTCAGTCTTGTTTCAGTCACGTTTCAGTCACGTTTCAGTCTTGTTTCAGTCTTGTTTCAGTCTTGTTTCAGTCCTGTTTCAGTCTTGTTTCAGTCTTGTTTCAGTCCTGGTTCGATCTTGGATTAAGGTTTACGTGTATTAATATGTGACTTTAATAATCCCTTGAGAACGTTTGACCCTTTAGTGAATGTCTCGGCGTTAAATGTTTCAGGGCCCGTCTCCTGGAGCTCGTCTCTGTCAGGCCTTTGTGTGTGTTTTGTGTGTGTTTTGTGTGTGTTTTGTGAGTGTTTTGTGTGTGTTTTGTGTGTGTTTTGTGTGTGTTTTGTGTGTGTTTTGTGAGTGTTTTGTGTGTGTTTTGTGTGTGTTTTGTGTGTGTTTTGTGTGTGTTTTGTGTGTGTTTTGTGTGTGTTTTGTGTGTGTTTTGTGTGTGTTTTGTGTCGATGGGGGAAACCAGAGCACAAAGAGTAAAACCAACACAGACACGAGGAAAAACAAACTCCACATAGAAACACCCGGGACTAGAACCCAGAACCTCACTGTTATAAGGCAAGACTCAAACACTCACCGACACACACACACACACACACCCACACACTCACACACTCGTCTCTATCTCTGGTCCAGATGTAAAGAGCACTTCTTCTAATCGGATGAGCAGATTTGATCCAAAAGATCTGCCTTAAAATCTCGGCTCGTGGGATTTAACACTTGGTTCTGCCCCCGTCCCCCCTCTACTGCCCCCGTCCCCCCTCTACTGCCCCCGTCCCTCCTCTACTGCCCCTCTCCCTCCTCTACTGCCCCCCTCTCCCTCCTCTACTGCCCCCGTCCCTCCTCTACTGCCCCTCTCCCTCCTCTACTGCCCCCGTCCCCCCTCTACTGCCCCCCTCTCCCTCCTCTACTGCCCCCGTCCCCCCTCTACTGCCCCCTCTCCCTCCTCTACTGCCCCCGTCCCTCCTCTACTGCCCCTCTCCCTCCTCTACTGCCCCTGTCCCCTCCCTCTTCCCCTCCCTCCCTCCCTCTGTCCCTCCCTCCCTCCCTCTTCCCCTCCTTCCCTCCCTCTGTCCCTCCCTCTTTCCCTCCGTCCCTCCCTCTCTCCCTCTGTCCCTCCCTCTGTCCCTCCGTCCCTCCCTCTTTCCCTCTCTCCCTCCCTCTTTCTCTCCGTCCTTTTCCTTCCCGTCCTCCGTCTTGTTCTTCTGTTCATTCCTAAATCCCCTGAAACAATAGACACAAAACACTAAAAAGGCTAAAACATCTAAATGGAGCTTTACCAGACTCTCTCTCCCATTTGGCACCAAAAGGTCAAAGGTTAAGAACAGTTTGGTGCTTCTCACTGATTAATTAAAGCCCCACTGCGGAACATTTCAGTAAAAAAACAAACAAACAATAGAAGAAGAGTTTATTCCATTATGGACGTTTTTATTCCACTACAAAACCGTGAAAACCGTGCGTCTCCATGGAGATGTCATTGATTTGCCTGAAATGTCCCGCAGTAAGGCTTTAAACTTAAGCATCTCCATGAAGAATGTTCCAGAGTGTGGCTTTAACTTTCTATCATTGTGCAGATCACAAACGGCGCCTCTTTAAAAGTACAGACACCGGAGCAAAAAATACTCACGTAAAAGTAAAAGTATCACATGAAAAAATCTACTTAAGTAAAAGTATTAAAGTATGTGTTTGAAAATGTACTTTAAGAGTAAAAAGTAAAAGTATTTCCGTGCTGATTTGGAGTCTTAAAGCTGCAAATGTTGTGATTTTGATAAAGATTTGAGTTGAATTTTTATTTGTTTATTTTTGTTTTTCTCAAATTACGAATAATAATAATAAAAATAATGAAAAATACTTTTACTTTTCAGTCCAGTTTTAAAGTGTAGTGGAGTAGAAAGTACAAATACTGCTCTCAAAAGTGAAAGTAAAAAGTATCATCTCAAAAAACTACGTAGAAAAAGCACCTAAATTAGTACTTAAGTGTAGTACTTCACTACTTTTACTCCGTTATGTTCTGGTTTAGTCCACATTTCCCTGTCGTTTGTGTACTTTTCCTCTCATATTCTTTCTTATCTCATATTCTGCAGTGTTCAGACTTTTATTTTTTATTTTTTTACTTCATAATCATAAACGGATAAAAGCGACTCATCCCCGAAACTGCAGAAAAATGAACTTTAAAACAAAAGCTGCTAATGAAGTTTTTTTTTTTATTATTATATAAAAGTCAGAACAAATAGTGAGTAGTAGTAAATAATAAGAAGTAGATAAGAAAAATAATAAGAAAACATAGAATTCCGGGGGGAGGCAGACGTAGAAAAAAGAAAAGGATTAAACCACACGTGTCAAACTCAAGGCCCGCGAGCCAAATGTGGCCCTCGACATCATTTTACGTGGCCCTCGACAGAAATAAATTAAAAAGTGTGATGGTTTTTTATGTTTTTTTATCAAGAGATACACGTTACACTGTATTTTTACATCTATGCGAATGAATGTGCAATATTTTTAAGTTGAATTAGTAATAAATACACAAACGGTTAATTAAAAAGTTATAAAATTAGTTAGATTTATTTTAAAACGTACATAAGTTGTTGTACGTAACATTTCTATCATTAGACTGAAGTAAAAATGATAACGCCTCACCCTGTTTAATAATAACGCACAAGAATGACAAGAAAAGCTGGTTCTAGTTTTACTTTTTTTGAATAACATGTGTCAAACTCAAGGCCCCCGGGCGAAATTTGGCCCTCCACATCATTTTATGTGGCCCTCGACAAGGTATGACGGTCTAAAAATCTCAATTTATCAGGAGATACGCAGTTACACAGCCGTATTTTTACATCTAGGCAAATACATGTGCAATATTTGTAATCTGAATAAGTAATAAATACAGAAACAGTTAATTAAAAAGTTATAAAATTAGTTAGATTTATTTTACATTTGGTCGTCTGACAGTGACTTTTTTCTGACGTGGCCCCACAGAAATGCAAGAAAATGTACTTTTATGAATACATGAGATCATTTGTTCGTCTGTTTCTGTTTCATTGTTGATTTTCTAACTTTCTGTCGGTTAAATCGATTCTCGCGTTCAGCCCTAAAGAGGCGACGGCTGAATTTAACTGAATTATGAACATGAAATTTGCCAAATATAATCATTAAATTGCAGTAATTGCCTTTTTTTTTCATTTGAGTCTCAGTTCTTATCATGTACGCCAAAACTTTTAATCAAATTTGAGTTAAAAGTTGGGGTCAGTATAACGTTTTGGGGTTTATTCGTTACAAAAAAGTGCAGTTTGGGTGAGTTTATTTATTTAATTGATTTTTCAGGTAAATTTTCTGCGCTGGTTTAAAGGCGACGTGTCTCATTTTATTATTTATCATAAACTTTTGGGTCGGAGTTCATCCTTTTTCCAAATAGAGAGTAGTAGAGAAAAGATCATGAAGTTTGATCACTGACCACTCTGTGACATCATCAGGTGGAGCAGAGCATGAGTCATAGTATCAGCTACTACTCATACACGCAGTAACAGAAAAGTACTATGAAGTAACAGTAAGTCGACTCACCTGAGACGTGAAATAGAGATGTTAAAGTGAGAGAGAGAGAAGGAGAGGATGAAAGAGGAGAAAGAGGAGAGGGAGAGAGAGAGGAGGAGAGAGGAGGAGAGAGGGAGAGAGGAGGAGAGGCTGAAAGAGGAGATAGAGGAGAGGAGGAGAGGGAGAGAGAGGGAGGAGGAGAGAGGAAGTGAGAGGGAGAGAAGGAGGAGAGGCTGAGAGAGGAGAAGAGGAGAGGAGAAGAGGAGAGGAGGAGAGGGAGATAGAGAGAGGAGGAGAGGCTGAGAGAGGAGGAGAGGGAGAGAGAGGAGGAGAGGCTGAGAGAGGAGAAAGAGGAGAGGAGGAGAGGGAGAGAGAGGGAGGAGGAGAGGCTGAGAGAGGGAGAGAGGAGGAGAGGGAGATAGAGAAGGAGAGGCTGAAAGAGGAGAGGGAGAGAGAGGAGGAGAGGGAGATAGAGAGAGGAGGAGAGAGGAAGTGAGAGGGAGAGAGAGGAGGAGAGGGAGAGAGAGGAGGAGAGGGAGAGAGAGGAGGAGAGGGAGATAGAGAGAGGAGGAGAGAGGAAGTGAGAGGGAGAGAGAGGAGGAGAGGGAGAGAGCGGTAGGAGGAGGAGGGGATGAAAGAGAAAGAGAGGGAGGAGGAGAGGAAGTGAGAGATAGAGAAGGAGAGGCTGAAAGAGGACAGGAGGAGATGGAGATAGAGAGAGGAGGAGAGGAGATGTTTAGTCGTCGCTTTGAAGATGTTTCTCTGCTCGTTTCAGCCGTTTCTTCAGGTCTGGTCAGATCACTGCTGGACACAAAGTACACAAAGTAAACAAAGAGAACAAAGTAAACAAAGAGAACAACAGAGTGAGTCCAGATCCTTTCAGAGTCGTATAAACGTGTTAAGTTTGTCTCGGCACAGTGCTCACTTAATTTAACTCTACAGACCCAGCCAAACGTCTTCACTTCACTTTTTATTTCACTTTTGGCTTTTCCTGTGGATTTTAGTCGCACAAACACGAGTCTGAAAAACACAAACGACATCCTGACGACTACTTTTACTTGAGTAATCTGTTGTACTTCTACTTCTAGTGATATTTAAGTAAAAGTTGGCGTCTTTTTTGGGTTTATCTGTTAGAAAATCACTGGTTTAAACTCTTAAAGGGATCTGAAGGTTGCCGGTTCGAATCCCGCTCTCGACTTAAAAAAAAAAAAAAATCAAGTGTCATTGTGTCCTTGGGCAAGACACTTAACCCGCCTCGCCCCCAGAGTCTGTGTGTAGAAAAATGCTACTTTTTACTCTTAATTTTTTACTTTTTCTCTTGCAGTACTACTTTGTACTCAGTAATATTATTTCTGAAGTAACTGTACTCACCTCTGGATTTTACTGCAGTTTGAAAATCACCGGTAGTTGTCCCAAAATAGTTTTTAAAGTTTGTTCTAACATCGTTTCCTCGTCGCAAACAGACCTGGAGTTGTGTTTTTTTTGTTTCATTTTCACACGTTTAACACACAAACCTGCAAATTTACGCTGAGTTTTTCTCTCAAACAGGAAAAAAAACACTCCGTTCCACCTTGTGATGTCATCATGTGATACAGGAAGTGCTCCGCTGTGTTTTTAAACTCCACACACCTTCATTTCTAGAATCATTTGGATCATTTCAGCGTCTGGAACTGCCATTTTTTCACAGAACTAAAGGTAAAAACGTGTCCGTTAACTTGAAAAAAGCTACCACTTGATGACATCACGAGGTGGAACGCAGCGTTTTTGAGCTTTGGAGATGCAAACAGACGGCGTTACTCGAACACGTGCGAATGAAAACGCAACTTCAGGTCTGTTTTTGAGGCGGAAACGGCGTTAAATCATGACTTAACGCAAAGAAGAGTCCATTTTGTTTTTTCCAGACGATAAATCGCACGTTTTTCATAGTTTGACCGAGGTTTTTCTTCATTTTCGCGCATTTTTTTTAGACTTACACTCCAGAAAACATGGTAATACAGGACATTTAGATGCTTTTTTATATTAATTACATTTGTGGAGTAGCACTTTTGAAGAACAACAAGCTTTTTAATTGAAACTTTGACTTTTTTACGTCTACTTTACGCCTTTTTTCGACATCGCTGATCGAAAAGAAACGCGAGAAACGATAGAAACGATATAAATGTGTCTCCGTGGACGCGCAGACGCAGGTGTTTCGGTCGCTCGCTCTCACTTCAACCAAATGACAGTCAAATCCAGAGGGTCATGTGTTTGGACAGAGACGCATTCAAATAGCGACGGAGACAAAGGCATCGCACGGAGACACGCAACAGGTCAGAGCGTCCCATTTTACCTCCTTTTAAGGTAAGAGCACACGGACCTGACCTGAAAACATTAAGTTAAGTTATTGTTGAGTTTTTTTAAATGATTTTCTAACAGTATAAATGATAAAAAGTGTGACGTACGTCGGGTCTAATCACAAACGGACACGACCGGGCGCCTGTGATTTCCATATTCTAATTAAAATGGATTTAAAATCACTGGTAGAACGTGCAAAGTGTCTGTACTTTCTACTTCACTACATGTTTCTTTTATTTATTTATTTATTTTTATTTATTTTGTTTTATTTTTTCATCTGTACAAAAGGCTGAGGGTTTTATTTTGAGCAGGTTTTAATTTGAGCAAAACAAAAAATATACAAAAGCATTAAATCTGAAGTTTTATAGGACTCAAAATCTGTGTGAAATACTTTTACTTTTTGCTCTTTAAGTACATTTTTAAACAGGTACTTTAATACTTTTAGTTAAGTAGAGTTTTCCATGTGATATTTTTACTTTTACTTGAGTATTTTTTATTTTATTTTATGGGCAACACTGTGTAAATGTGTTTATAAAATGAATTTAAAGGGACTAAGAAAACAGACTCAACAGAGGAAGAGAGGGAGAGAGAGAGGAGGAGAAGAGAGGAGGAGGAAAGGGAGATAAAGGGAGGAGGAGAGAGGAAGTGAGGAGAGAGAGAGGAAAGAGAATAAAGAGGAGGAGAGAGGAGAGAGAGAGGAGGAGAAGAGAGGAGGAGGAAAGGGAGATAAAGGGAGGAGGAGAGAGGAAGTGAGGAGAGAGAGAGAAAAGAAAGAGGAGAGAGGGAGATTAGGGAGAAAGAGGAGAGGGGGAGAGAGAAAGAAGAGGAAAGAGGAGGAAAGAGGGAGAGGAGGAGAGAGAAAGGGGAGAGGAGGAGAGAGAAAGGGGAGAGGGAGAAAGAGGGAGAAAGAGAGAGGGAAAGAGGAGAGGGAGAGAGGGAGAGGAGGAGAGAGAAAGGGGAGAGGGGGAGAGAGAAAGAAGAGGAAAGAGGAGGAAAGAGGGAGAGGAGGAGAGAGAAAGGGAGAGGAGGAGAGAGAAAGGGAGAGGAGGAGAGAGAAAGGGGAGAGGGAGAAAGAGGGAGAAAGAGAGAGGGAAAGAGGAGAGAGGGAGATTAGGGAGAAAGAGGAGAGGGGGAGAGAGAAAGAAGAGGAAAGAGGAGGAAAGAGGGAGAGGAGGAGAGAGAAAGGGAGAGGGAGAGAGAGGGAGAAAGAGAGAGGGAAAGAGGAGGGGGAGAGAGGGAGGAAGAATGGAAGAACTTTTAATCCCAGGTCTCACGTTGCTGTCGCTGTAAAATCTGTCCAGAGTAAAAACTGAAACGAGCAAAAAGGGAAAAATCTGCTTCATCCAAAATGGACGAGAAAAAACTGAACAAACTGACGTCACTGCAGCTTTTTAAAAATGTGGAGAGAAACGTTTACAACACACGGCTCCTGTTTTTAATGTTTTAAATGAACCTGTGGAGTCGTGTTTGGTTTGTTCTGTGTTTGAACAGGACACTCATGAGACGAGGATTTAAGTGTCTCACATAAACAAATATGAACAATGGAGAGAGAAAATAAATATATGTGTATTTAACTTTTACTTTTCCAGACAAAACATTGACATTAACAAATTATTATGTCGTGTTGGTCTGGAGCTAAGACCCACTGAAAAACTCTGCACAAATATGAGTATAGTGTAATAAAAAAAAATAAATAAATAAATAAATAAAAATAATTAAAAAAATAAAAATAATAATAATAATAATAATAATAATAATAATAATAATAATAATAATAATAATAATAATAATAATAATAATAATAAAGTATAGTATAATAATAGTATAAAGTGCAGTGGAGCAGTTCTGACGTCGTTGTATTTAAGGTTTGTCCAGTTTTTTTCTAGTTAAAAGTGAAATTTATCGTTTTACTTCCTGGTTGAACATGAGGACCAGATAAAACTGTACTGTACTTAAGTATACTAGGATACTTTTACTTTTACTTCAGTACATTTGAGAGCAGTATCTGTACATTCCGCTGGACTACATTTCTGAACACGACTGAAAAGTGAAGTATTTTTTTCAAATTCAGCTCAAATCTTTATCCAAATCGTCTCATTTGAAGCTTTACAAAACACAACACCTGCATGAAATACTTGTACTTTTTACTCTTTAAGCTCATTTTTAAACAGGTACTTCAATATTTTTACTCAAGCAGCTTTTTTCGTGTGGTACTTTTACTTTTACTTGAATATTTTTCTCTCCAGTATCTGCCCTTTTACTTAAGAAACGAGTCTAAACTGCACGAGAGTTTTGATTAGACAGATAAAAATAAAAGACAACACCTTTTAATTTTAGTTAAATGAAGGTTTAAAGTGAGTTGTGTGTTTATAAAGTCTGTGTTTTAAACTGTCACATGTTTTTGGACGGAGTTTTTCTTCATAAACTGATGTAACGTGTGTGTGTGTGTGTGTGTGTGTGTCCATTATGTGATTGATTCTCTGTTTTACTGCTCATTTAATCGTGTTACTCAATTCAAAATCCATCATCTTTAGACAGAGTTAAAGCGCCGTATTACATCATCTCTCATCTCTGTTATAACGTCGTTTCCTCGTCACAAACTGATCTGGAGTTGTGTTTTTTTTTGTTTCATTCACACGTTTAACGCACAAACCTGCAGATTTAGGCTGAGTTCTTCTCTCAAACTCTTTCTTTCTCTCTCCTCTCTGTTCTTCTCTTCTTTTTCTATCCCTCTCTCCTTTCTTTCTCTCCTCTCTGCCTCCCTTTTCTCTCTCCCCTTTCACTCCTTACCCCTCTCTCTTTCTCCCTACTCTGTCCTTCTCTTCTTGTTTTATCCCTTCTCTCCTTGTTTTATCCCTTCTCTCTTTCTCACTCTCTTTCTTTCTCTCCCCTCTGCCTCCTTTTTATCTCTCCCCGTCCACTCCTTCCCTGTCTTTCTCTCTCCTGTCTGTCCTTCTCTTCTTTTTCTATCCTGCTCTTCTTTTCTTTTCAACTCTCTCTTTCTCCCCTCTCTCTCCTCTTTACCCCCCTTCTCTCTCCCCCCCTCCACTCCTTCTCTCTCTGTTTCTCCTTCCTCTCCGTCTCTCTCTCTTCTTATTCTATCTCTTCTCTCTTTCTCTCTCTCTTTCTTTCTCTCCTCTCTCCCTCTCTCCTTTCTGTGTCTTTTTCTCTCTCTCACTCCACTCCTTCTCCCTCTCTCTTCCTTTCTCTCTCCTCTCCGTCTCTCTCTTCTTGTTCTATCCCTTCTCTCTTTCTCTTTCTTTCTCTCTCCTCTCTTGTCCTTCTCTTCTTGTTCTCTCTCTTCTTTGCCCCTTTTTTCACTCTGTCTCTCTTTCTCCCTCCTCTCTCCCTCTCCTATCTTTCCCTCCTTTCTTTGTCTTTTTCTCTCTTCCCCTCCTCTCCTTCCCTGTCTCTCTCTCTTTCACCCTCCTCTCTGTCTCTCTCTTCTTTTCCACCTTTCTCTCTCTCTCCTCTCTTGCTCTGTTCCACCTTGTGATGTCATCATGTGATACAGGAAGTGCTCCACTGTGTTTTTAAACTCCACACCTTCATTTATAGAATCATTTACATAATTTCAGCTCTAGAATTGTCAATTTCTACTGAACTAAAGATAAAAAGGTGGATGCTAACTTGAAAAAAAACTACCACTTGATGACATCACGAGGTGGAACAGAGCATTTTGAGCTTTGGAGATGTAAACAGACGAATATTAAAGGGTGTGATGAAAGAAAACACAACTCCCAAGTGTATTTTTGAGGAGGAAACAACATTATAACACGATTTAAAGCTCATTTTGTGTAATATCGGACAATTTAAAGTCAAACAAAACTCAAAAACAAAGAAAAAATAGTATGTAAATGTAAAAAACGTCTTCTACATAAGGTTAAAATGTGATATTTCTGCACATAAATAAGCACTTTAACCTCAGCCAAGGCGTTTTCAGGCCCTGCGACGCCCACAGTCCCAGTGTTATTGAAGGATGGGTCAAATGCAGAGGGTCCTTAAAGTGACCTTAACCTTAATCTAACACATAATTTTGATGTATCGATAAAAATCTGCTCTCATTACACTGCTAAATGTCATATCAAGGTTATAATTAGTTCAATTAGTTAAAAATGACTCAGTTTTTACCTTGACATGAGTCGGTTTAAGTAAAATTATTAGAATATGAGTTTATTTTCTTAAAAAGTCAAATATGTTTTCAGCTTCAGGTCTGTTTTTGATGAGGTAAAACACGACTGAAACCTCACGAGAGTCAGTTTTAACGTAATATCAGACATTTAAAAGTCAAAAAACAGTATATAAAATAAAAACATCTTCTAAATAAGGTTATAAAAGTGATATTTCTGCACATTTTACCCAAAACTTTAACCTCAGCCAAGGCGTTTACAGGCACAGACACGGCTAAAAGTCATATCAACGTTATAATAGTTAAAAATTACTCTAGTTTTTACCTTAACCTCCTGAGACCCGAGCTTTAGTAAAATTAAATAATTAAAAAAAGTAAATAAAATAAAAAAGTAAATAAAAAAAACAAATTAAAAGACAATTATAATAATAATAATAATAATAATAATAATAATAATAATAGTAATAATAATAAATTAAAACAAATTAAAAAATATTCTAAACTCTTAGAAATATTCAAAATTGACCATGTTCTTGTTGCTGTTTTTCTAAAAAATTTACGCTGTGGCCTAAACAACCCAAATTGTGTTGTCCACAGATGATGACGCCAGGTCTCAGGAGGTTAATATTCGCCGGTTTAAGTAAAATTATTAGAATACGACGTCTTTTCTTCAAAAATCAAGTGTTATTTTCTTATTTTATGTACAAAAACACTGATGAAATATTCTTAAAAGTACACTGTGTAACATTCTGGGCTGTAATCGACTGGAGAAATTCTCGGTGGACTGGAAAAGGGGGCGTGGCCAAAGCTCTGAACACGATTACGCACCTGTCCCTCTGTGTCCCTGACCTGACTAGACCTGCACAGGAGCTCATGCAAAAACAACCACTGGAGCAGAAAAAATACCAGGAAACAACGTATTTATTTAAAGACGGACGATTTAAACTCCTGGAAGCTTGAGTTTAATCTGAATTTTGCGTGTAAAAACTTAAAAAAAACGACAAAATATTCACCTGACTCACTTAATTTGTCAAAAAACTTCTCATTTCCGCTGTAAATCTGCACATTTCGGTCGCTACGCCGGGCCGAGTCTGGTCAGATCTGTGGAAAACAAACAAACAAACAAACAAAACTATTAAAAATAAACAAACAAATACAGGATAGATATGTTTAATGCCATAGCGTGGAGGAATAACATCTCCATGGAGACGCGTGGCAAGCCCCGCCCCCCCCCCCCCAGTGCGTCGCTATCCGGCAGAGTCGATAACTTTTGGCATTGGTTTGATTAGTCTCCTCACACTTTCTTAAAGGCAGAGGCCGGACGCTGGTGCTGACTTAGCGACAGGCCCTGCAGGTTTGTGTGTATCTTCAGGGTAGGGAAGTGTGTCAGATGCCCCGCAGAGCAAACACACGGCTAATGTCACAGTGAATATTCATTTGACTGAGCGTGTGCGGTGGCGTCCTATACGTTCAGGAGTGGGGGGGGTTTGCAAAGCAGACGAGGAGAGTTTGACTTGCAAAAGAGGCACTTGTCCTTTTTTCAATCGCCTCGTACGATCACAGCCTCGGGAAACATGACAAAGATTTAGAGCGGATATGATTTGAGCGACGGGGGCTAATTTTTTTGGTGTTTTTTTTTTATTTTAGTGATTCTGTTGACACGTCGGTGACAGTGACGAAAGAGCGCCACCATGGGAGAAATGGAGGAATTGAGGAAAGAGGCGGAAAGTCTAAAGGACCAGATCACTGTAAGTACAAAAAATACACAAAAATGCTCAAAGAATACTCGTTTGTAAAGGGGAAACTACATTTTTGTACAGTTTATATTTATTTTTTTATATATATTTGTAATTACAGCTATAATTCTGTTGCATTTTGATCGGATTGACATAAAAATAACCCTGCGAATGTTGTTTTTTATTTAGATTTATGAAGTTATAGCTGTTAAACTGTTACATTCTGTGTCTCTCCGTCTTTAATTAAAGCCCCAGTGCGTAACTTTCAAGCCACATAAATTAAACTCACGCTTTTGTTGTGTTTACTGCGCTGAAAAACACGCGCGTGAACTGTGAGCGGGCTTGCATCTCCACAAACCTGACTCGTGCCTGTCATTGTGGAGATGTTGTTTCTTTAGCTGTAAAACTGCAAAGTATTTAATAAAAAAACAAAACAAAACGTGTCTATCTCCATGGACGATGTTTCAAAGTGCGGTTTTAACGTCCTGTTTCCATGGAGACAAGCTGGTGATGTGCCTCCCCCAGAAAGTTACACAGTCCGGCTTTAGTTTAGCTTGGGATCTGTTAGTTTAATCTTGTTTTGTTTGTTTCTGTTTTATCGCTTTTGGAAAACGTTCTTCTTCCAAAACGTTCCACGCAGATAAAGTTCGGCTGGATTTACTTCTGACTTTGCGTTTCCGTTTGCTTCCTGCAGGCGGCGCGCAAGGCGGTTCAAGACACGACGCTACAGGAGGCGACGGCGTCCATGTCGGTGGTGGGGCGTGTCCAAATGAAAACCAGAAAAACGCTGAGGGGGCATCTGGCGAAGATCTACGCCGTGCACTGGGCCACGGACTCCAAGTAAAAAAAACTTTGCATAACTCGATTTTGTCCAACGCGACGCTTAAAAGGGGAGGTAGCAAAATGCAAAATGTGGATCGTTTCAGCTCTGGAACTGACAATCTGTAAAGAACTAAAGGTAAAAACGGGAGATTTTAACGTGAAAACTACCACTTGGTGACATCACGACGTGGAACAGAGCATTTTGAGCTAATAAAGTGTTACTCAGACGTGTGTGAATGAAACAAAACACAAGTCCAGGTCTGTTTTTTGACAAAGAAACAGAATTAAAACATGAATTAAAGCTCATTTTGTGTAATACGAGACCTTTAAAAGTCAAACAAAACTCAAAAACGATGAAAAAATAGTATGTAAATGTAAAAACGTCTTCTAAATAAGGTTAAAATATGATATTTCTGCACATAAATAAGCACTTTAACCTCAGCCAAGGCGTTTTCAGGCCCTGCGACGCCCACAGTCCCAGTGTTATTGAAGGATGGGTCAAATGCAGAGGGTCCTTAAAGTGAATCTTAACCTTAATTTAACACATAATTCTGATGGATCGATATAAATCTGCTCTCATTACACTGCTAAATGTCATATCAAGGTTATAATTAGTTCAGTTAGTTAAAAATGACTCTAGTTTAAGTCAAATTATTGTTAAAAATTATTAGAATATTCGTATTTTTTCTTGAAAACTCAAATATTGTTTTCAACTCCAGGTGTTTTTGAGGAGGTAACAGCTTTAAAACACGATGTAAAATCTCATAAGAGTCAGTTTTAGTGTAATATCTGACATTTAACGCAAAACCAATGCAAAAAAACTGTATAAAAAACAACAACATCTAATTAAGTTTATAAATGTGATATTTCTGCACATTTTACCCAAAACTTCAACCTCGACCAAGGCTAAAAGACACGGCTAAAAGTCATATCAAGGTTATAATTAGTTAAATTAGTTAAAAATTTCTCAGTTTTTACTTTAACATGAGTCGGTTTAAGTAAAATTATTAGAATATGAGTTTTTTTTCTCTTATTTTATGTGCAAAAAGCTTGATGAAACATTCTTAAAGGTGCAGTGTGTAACATTTTGGATGGACGGGTCAAATGCAGAGGGTCCTTAACCTTAAAAACTTTACTTTAATGAGCCTCTAACTCACAAATTAAGTAAAGTTTATGTACCAGATTTAAAAACACCTCAGTGCTTCAGATAAAAGTCAGATCACAAGATACATAAAAAAAGAACAAAAAAACACCAAGATGTCCTGTGTATATCGTGTTAAATACCAGGGAGACCAGGTAGGGGGCGCTGTTCTATAGTCTGGTTTTACATTTACAGTCTATAATGACGTTCCCGTAACGTTATTTCATTCATAAATATATTTACGTCTGATTCGCACATGTTTGAGTAATCCGGTAGAGTCTTGAGTGCTCAGAAAATGTCCGTTTTCACCTACCCCCTATCCCCGCCAAATTCCCTGCGTTTATTCGCGTTTATTCGAAGAAATTCCGACCCCAGATCAGAAACTCCACTGTGAAAACGCCGAGGAGCACGTCGCTTTAAATCCGTTTTGCTGCTGTTTGTGTTTAGTTTAGATTTTACGTCCGCCCTGTTGAGCTTGTGTCTCTATGGTTCTCATCTTTGACACCCGTGGATCATTTTGTTATAATTTGCACATTTTAAATCACAATATTCATCTAAAACGACTTAATAAAACAAATAAATCCGCTGAGTTCTGTGTTAGAAAACTGCAGCGTCCAATAGGAGCCGACGTCGCCGTAAACGTCGTCACAACAAAGCGGCGTGGAGCTGTCGGCGCCCCCTATGGACAGACGCACGTCGCAATAGAGCAGAGGGTTTTTAAAAATTTGTACCAAAATGACGACGCGACGCTGCCGAATCCTACGAGTGTCAACGATTAAGAAAATAAAAAAGGAAAAAAGGAAGTGCGGACGTCACAGTGGGCGTGTCACAGTGGGCGTGTCACAGTGGGCGTGTCACAGTGGAGGTGTCACAGTGGAGGTGTCACAGTGGGGGTGTCACAGTGGGCGAACGTCACAGTGGGCGTGTCACAGTGGAGGTGTCACAGTGGGGGTGTCACAGTGGGCGTGTCACAGTGGAGGTGTCACAGTGGGCGTGTCACAGTGGAGGTGTCACAGTGGAGGTGTCACAGTGGGCGTGTCACAGTGGGCGTGTCACAGTGGAGGTGTCACAGTGGGCGTGTCACAGTGGAGGTGTCACAGTGGGCGTGTCACAGTGGGCGTGTCACAGTGGAGGTGTCACAGTGGGCGTGTCACAGTGGGCGTGTCACAGTGGGCGTGTCACAGTGGGCGAACGTCACAGTGGGCGTGTCACAGTGGAGGTTAAACTGGGGCAGCTCGACAAAATGGCGTCTTGAAAATAGTGGATTAACGAGAAGAAACGACTAGAACATGATTAAAATCTGTGAATAAGATTTAAGATAAAAAAAAAAAAAATCTTAACTAACGACACTAAATGCACCAATGGAGTAAATGCATCTTTTTGAATCCCATTGTTCTTTGTGCGTCCTCCAGGTTGTGTGTTAGCGCCTCACAAGACGGAAAACTCATCGTGTGGGACACAATTACAACCAACAAGGTAAGAAAATACATGAATATATTATCTGAATGAGCCATATCACTCATTAAAGGTGTATTATGTAACTTTCCTGGTCACCTGCTTTTCTCCTTAAAGATGTTATTGGTTTATCTGAATGATCCACCGTATTAAAGGTCCTGTACAATGCTACATTAACGCTAAAAACAGACCTGGAGTTGTGTTTTGTTTCATTCGCACATGTTTGAGTCACACTTTATTATTAGTCTGCAAAGCTCAAAACACTCTGTTCCACCTCGTGATGTCATCAAGTGTTAGTTTCCAAGTTAACAGCCACGTTTTTTACCTTTAGTTCAGTAGAAATCTGCCATTCCGGCGCTGAAATGATCCAAATGATTCTAGAAATGAAGGTGTGTGGAGTTTAAAAACACAGCGGAGCACTTCCTGGATCACCACTTGATGACATCACAAGGTGGAACAGAGCGTTTTCAGTTTGAGAGAAGAACTCAAAGCGTAAATCTGCAGGTTTGTTTGTGCGTTAAACGTGTGAATGAAACAATAAAAAACTGTATTCTTATTGTGTTTAGTGTTGTGTCTCCACATCTGATAGTGTAATGCCGTACTGTGGAATATTCCAGGCAAACTCAAAAAACACAAGCAGGCGGCGAACTCTCCACCAGAAAAGTTACGTGGTGAACCTTTTAAAATAAGACAGAGGGGAAAACACTGTACTAGACTCCCTGCACGGCATCAAACAGGAAGTAGGTTTTAGCAGAGTCGAGCTAAAATGTAAATATTTAAAAATGAGGCAGCGGACAGGGAGCTGCAGGTGGGTCAAAGGTCAACGGTCAGGGGTCAGGGGGTTAGGGTCAGACAGTGGACAGGGAGCTGCAGGTGGACGTCAAACACGACCAAATAAAAATGAATACTTCCCCAGACGACACACATTTTATATTTGTGCTCTATATTTTAATAAGAGTTAGCATTAGCGGGCTAGCACACAGAGCCTATGTCACAAATAAAAACGCCGCTTCTTTTATTTTATTTTATGCCAGTAACAAACTAATCATTTTAGCTGAAATAATCATATAAGTAACTTGACTCGGGGGAATGCGTCTTGTTCGGTGTAAAAGTCAGAGGTGGACAAACTTTGTGAAACACGGACCATGATGGGATCTAACATGTGACAAAGGGGCGGGGCCAGGATATGTAAATGTTTAAACATGAAAACACAAGGCTCATCGTACAAAGTGTTTTCTTGTTTCTTTTCTTTGATAAACTAATTTTTGCAGAAGCACTGATAAGAGAATAAGAGAGTAACACACACTAACAAGGTTGATGTAGCTGAAGTGCGCCATCTTTTGGGGAAACGTTGGCATTACACCCTCACCTGTTTTAATGTAATTTGATCACGTTTGGCCGGATTAATAAGTCCAAAGGGCCGTGTGTGGCCCCCGGGCTGTAGTTTGCCCATGTCTGGTGGTTGTTGTGTCTTGCTCCGTGTATAAGTATAAATAAGTCTAACTCACATGTGTCAAACTCAAGGCCCGGGGGCCAAATGCGGCCCGCCACGTCATTTTATGTGGCCCGCGAGAAGATAAATTTAAATGCTTGACTGTCATTTTAAAATAAGTCTGAGCTGCTTTAATGTTTGCACTGACAATAAACTAATGAGATTTTACCAACAAGTGGAACTGAGAAATATTTGTAAATAATCATCACAAAATGTTCATGAAGAGGAAGAAAGAAGTTTGGAGGAAGAAAAGTGAAGGTGAATACAAGTTTGTGCTTTGAGGAGAAAAACCTGTGTGTTTTTTGTGTTTTGAGGCGGAGTCGGTACAATCTACGTCGACATTTTGACACCAAACACGGAGCTAAGTGTGAAAAAGTTAATCTGCAAGAAAAAACAACAAACTGTCCAATAATTAAAAGTCTGTAAAAGGACGAATTTGAAGCAGAGCTGAAGGTCTGTGAGGAGGTGTGTCCCGACCAGATACACACTTTTAAAAATGTCACTTTATCACAGAAACTGTTATTTAAGAAGTTATAAAGTAATTACATTTATTTTACATGACATTTGTTTACATTTAGTGACATTTATCCTGCCACAGTCACATCTGGCCCTTGATGGCGGCCATTTTGCTGACGTGGCCCTCGATGAACATGAGTTTGACGTCCCTGGTCAAACTGTTGTCGTTGTGTCTCAGGTGAACGCGTCTTGCTCTGTGAATACGTCTAAATAAGTCTAATCGTTGTTGTTGTTGTTGTTGTTGTTGTCGTTGTGTCTCAGGTGAACGCGATCCCGCTCAGGTCGTCCTGGGTCATGACCTGTGCCTATGCTCCTTCGGGGAACCTCGTGGCCTGCGGAGGTTTGGACAACATGTGCTCCATCTACAACCTCAAAGGGAAGGACGGCAACGTGAAGGTGATGAGGGAGCTGGCGGCGCACAACGGTGAGGAATACACTTTAATAAGTCGTACTCCCAGATGGAGGCGCAAGAGCCGCTTTTCCCTGTTGATTATTTTGATTATTATTTTTTTTTTTTTTTATTTTAACTGACCCGTTTTTGCATTAAACATGATTAACCCGTAGAAAGTAGAGACGTCATCTTAAACCCAGCAGTTAATACTTTGCAGCTGATGTCATTAGTATTCCCTAGGGGTGTGACGCTAACTCAAGGCACTGCTCTGTCTGAAGCTCTGTCACTTTAATTTAACACAATCTGATAAAAGAATTGACTTAATTGAAGCTACAGCAGGTGAGCTGATTTGTGCCGTTCCTTCCTTAAAGCTTTTTTTGTTGTTGTCAGTTTTTGCTCATGTGTGCATCGTGTAACCATGGTAACCGCAAAACATTATGCCATAGACAGCGATGCAGAACCCCCAGCGTGATGTCACTGCAAAGTCTCCAGATTCAGTCTCAAATGATCGTGATACTTGGGTCTTTTTAATCGAGAGATCCAGAGTCAATCAGAGAACAAGAATTTACTGTTTTAAAAGGAAGTTATGAAGTTTATGTTCAGGAAATGACCTCGGAAAGACTTTTGTTTTTAAAATCATATAAATATATATTTTATATACATATATATGATTATATATATGATTATCACTCTGCCCTAAGTCTGAACTATGGAACTGTTATGTGATTATTCATTTGTGTGTTTGTGTGTCTGTGTGTTTGCTTGCGTGTTTGTGTGCTTTTTGTGGTTGCGTGTTTGTGCGCGTGTGTGTATTTCCGTGTGTGTGTGTTTGTGTGTGTGTATTTGCATGTGTGTGTATTTGTGTGTTTGTAGGTTACCTCTCGTGTTGTCGGTTCCTCAGTGACAGTGAGATCATCACGAGCTCTGGAGACTGCACCTGGTGAGAAACAAACTCTGATCATTTATTTTAATGTGATTTATATTTAAATAACAGCTGCAGTATTTGTGTCATTTAAAAGTCTCATATTGGAGCTTTAGGACGTGATCCCAGACCAGACACACTTTTCTCTGTAGATCACACTGCACTTTGGCATGAAATACACAAAAAGTAAACGCACAAAAGTTGAACCTGATCATTTCTATTTTTGAATCAACACAAAAACTTAACATGTTAGAACAGAAATTATTTAAACAATTTTCATTTTAGCCGCCCCCAAATATGTACAAAATATGATCACACTATAGAATTATTTAAGAAAGTACAAATACAGAGGTAAAAAGTTACTCAAGAAAAAGTATCACATTAAAAAGTATTTAAGTACCTGTTTAAAAATGTACTTTAAGAGTAAAAAGTCCAAGTATTTCACACGTGTTATTCATTTGTTAAGATTCAAAATGAGACATATTTTCTTCAACATTAACACATTAAACTGTATATATATTTATTAATTTTTCTTATGAATTTTGTGGTTTTTTTTATTTGTGTTTTGCTCAAAGTTGAAGCTCGAACTCAAAAACTTTAGTCTGGATGTTTTCACGAACACGGTAAAAATAACCCCTCAAATCAGATGAAAAGTACTTTTTACTTTTCAGTCCTGTTCAAAAATGTAGTGGAGTAGAAAGTACAGATACTACTCTCAAATGTACTGAAGTAAAAGTAAAAAGTATCCACTGTAAAATGTACTTTAGTAGAGTACAGATACCTAAAAAATCTACTTAAATACAGCACTTTAGGTAACAGTCATGTGATTATTACCTCTGCTCATGTCCAAACTTCACTTCATAATAAATAAAATAATGATAATTCTATTGACCTTATTCAGCCCCGCCCACTTTTCCCATAAATGCAACTAAACGCCGGTTTCATTATCATAAAAAAAGTAAAAGTTTTGACGCTAAAACATGAAATAAAGTCGGTTGGTTTGAGTCAAATGTTCAGTGTTTTTGTGCAACAACAAGTTCAAACTGCAGCGATTCTCTGGGAAACGTCAAAACGGCTCCGTCTAGAACAGGGACGTCAAAGTCATGTTCACCGAGGGCCACATCAGCAAAATGGCCGCCGTCAAGGGCCAGATGTGACTGTGCGGCAGGATAAATGTCACTAAATGTAAACAAATGTCATGTAAAATAAAAGTAATTACTTTCTAACTTGTTAAATAACAGTTTCTGTGATAAAGTGACATTTTTAAAAGTGTGTATCTGGTCGGGACACACCACCTCACAGACCTTCAGCTCTGCTTCAAATTCGTCCTTTTACAGACTTTTAATTATTGGACAGTTTGTTGTTTTTCTTGCAGATTAACTTTTTCACACTTAGCTCCGTGTTTGGTGTCAAAATGTCGACGTAGATTGTACCGACTCCGCCTCAAAACACAAAAAACACACAGGTTTTTCTCCTCAAAGCACAAACTTGTATTCACCTTCACTTTTCTTCCTCCAAACTTCCTTCCACGCCGACAATTTTCCTCTTCATGAACATTTTGTGATGATTATTTGCAAATATTTCTCAGTTCCACTTGTTGGGAAAATCTCATTAGTTTATTGTCAGTGCAAACATTAAAGCAGCACAGACTTATTTTAAAATGACAGTCATGCATTTTAATTTATCTTCTCGCGGCCACATTAAATGACGTGGCGGGCCGCATTTAGCCCCTGGGCCTTGAGTTTGACACATGTGGTCTAGATCTTATTTACTGTCCAGATCTGCAGCTCCGCACAAAATAATCCAGTTTGTGTGTGTGCTCTCGCCGCAGCATGCTGTGGGACATCGAGACCGGGAGCATAAAGACCACGTTCGCCGGTCACCAGGGCGACTGCATGTCTCTGGCCGTGTCTCCCGACTTTAACTTCTTCATCTCCGGAGCCTGCGACTTCACGGCCAAACTGTGGGACATCAGGGAGGCGCAGTGCAGACAGACGTTTGCGGGACACGAGAGCGACATCAACGCCATCGGGGTGAGAGGGCGAAAACGCTGTGGAAACAAACAGTTACAATGGAGTCGAGACTGAACGTGTGTGTGTGTGTGTGTGTGTGTGTTTGGGGAACTCTAAAGCCTCATCATGTAACTTTAACCTCCTGAGTCCCGGCGTCCTCATATGTGGACAACACGTTTTTGGTTTGTCGAGGCCACAGTGCAAATTATTAGGTGAAGAATAACAACAACAACAACAGCAACAATGTAAATAAATTATATAAATTCATTTTTTTTTTTTTTTTTAAACTTTATTTTTATTAGGGGTTTTATAAGTATTTTAGAACAACAAACAAAAAAAAAACAAAACAAAAAAAACAAAACAAAACAGCAGACCACAAAAACAATACAGAGCATCCAGGAAAAAGTATAGAAACAATGCACAGTTATTCCATTAACATGATCATATAACTAGTTTTTCAATATAACAAGTCCATTTCTCCCAATATCTTTTACATTTGTCAACAGAAAGTCTCAGTGAAAAGGTCAGTCTCTCCATGTCATAGATCTCAGTGACAACTTGAATCCAGTCAGTGAGTGTAGGTTCGTCCTTACACAACCATTTGCGGGTTATGGCCTTCTTCGCTCCAGCTAGTAGTATTGACAAAAGATATTTATCGGATCTTAGCATCCCATGTGGAAGTTTACTCAAATAGACTTCAGTGAATCCCCATGTCAAGCCAGGCCCAAATATATCTTGGATTACTCTTATCACCGATGTCCAGTAGTGGGCGATCTTGTCACAGTTCCAAAAAATATGGAAATGTCCAGCTCTGTCATTGCCACAGTCTCTCCAGCATTGTGCTTTGCCTGGGTCATTACAATGTTTGCTCCTAATATAAGGTGTTACAAAAAAACGCACCATATTTTTCCACATAAATTCCCTCCAAAGTCCTGAACTTGAGGTAGTCATAGTAGTTTTACAGATATTTGACCAGTCATCCTCCGATATTTTAACCCCAGCGTCCTTTTCCCATGCCTCCTTAATACATGTAGTGGAAATATTTCTCGCTGCTTGCAAACATTTATAAATTGTGGTTATTTGTTTCTTGGGTGTGTTGCCTTTACAAGCTTCTAGAAAAAATTTCACCAGATCACTTTCTTCTTCAGTAAATTTAATTTCTCTATCAAAATAGTGTCTTAGCTGAAAATATCTAAAGAGGTCATGTTTGTCCAAATTATGCGCGACTGAGAGTTCCATGTAACTTTTCAAAACACCATTGTTTGATATAGTCCAATAACCAGTGATACCCCGCCATGACCACTGTCGAAACCCATTATCTGTCCGTGCCGGTAGAAACTCTGAATCAAAAGCCGGCCAGCGCAGTAATCTGGCATTTCTTTCTATGTTTTTGTTTTTAAGTATTTTATTCCATATATTTATTGGTACTTTTATCCAGACAGGCAACAGGTTTGAGTCTAAGTACTTTTTAAGAAGAGACTGATCACCGAGCATGGACTGAAGAGGCACATCAAAGTATGACTGGTCAATCTCTTTCCATTTAGCCTCACAGCAAGGATCGCACCAATTTATCAGAACTCGTAGCTGAGCTGCTTTATAGTATCCCTCTAACCATGGTAGGGCTAGTCCACCCTCCTCTCTTCGCAACTGTAATATTTGAAACTTTATTCTTGGTTTTTTATTTCCCCAAATAAAATTTGAGATCATTCTATTCCACTCATTGAATTGCTTGGAGGGTATCTCAACTGACAGTGCCTGGAAAAGGTAAAGAAACCTTGGCAAGAGGTTCATTTTTATTATGTCAATCCTATTATACATATTCATTGGCAACAGGGACCATTGCTGTAAATCCGCTTTAATGTTAGTGGTTAGAGTTGTATAATTTTCTTCAAAGATTAATGATAAATCCTTTGGTATATGTACTCCCAAGTATTTGATGCTTTTATTCTTCCAATTAAAATTTGTCATCTTGCGAATCTCAGGAGAGGGCAAATAATTAAAAGAGATTATTTGGGTTTTCTGTAGATTCAGTTTGTAACCAGAATATGTACCAAAGTCTCGCAACAAGGACAAAAGGTTAGGTAAACTGACCTTGGGGTTAGATAATGTTAAAAGGACATCATCTGCGTATAAACAAGCTTTGTGTATGGTGTCTCCTACAGTAAACCCTGAAATATCTGTATGTTCTCTGATAGCCTGAGCCAAAGGCTCAATAAAAAGTGCAAACAGGGTTGCGCTGAGGGGGCATCCCTGACGACAGCCTCTCTCTAAATGTAATGAGTCAGACAAGTCCCCATTGATTTTGATCCTGGCAGATGGGGAATCATATAAAGATTTTATACATCTAATTATTTTACTGTTAAAACCGAACCTGTTCAGGACCAAATAAAGATATTCCCAACCGACAGAATCAAATGCTTTTTCAGCATCAAGACTAACTGCTATAGATTCTATGTTTTTCATTTTATTAATGAGATGTAAAGCGCGTCTAATATTATCATGAGTCTGTCTATTGCGGACAAATCCAGATTGATCAGTGTCTGTCAATTCTGGAACAATAGCCTCGAGCCGCTGAGCTAGTATCGTGGCAAATATTCGATAATCAATATTTAAAATTGATATTGGACGATAAGAGCTGCATAGAATTCTGTCTTTACCTGGTTTATGGATCACTGAAATCACTGCTCTTTTCCAAGATGGTGGTATCTCCCCGCCCCTTAAAACATGATTAAAGCAAGCCCTAAGTGGCGGAAGTATTAAATGTCGAAAATGTTTATACCACTCAGCTGGATAACCATCTTCTCCGGCCATTTTGTTGGTTTTCAACTTTGAGATGGCTTTACTAATTTCTTCATCTGTTATTTCCCGATTTAACCTCTCGTTTTGTTCAGTTCCTATGGATGGTAAATCAAGTGAAGAAAGAAAATGATTAATAGCTTCAACATTTGCAGAGTGGGGTTGGGTATACAATTGTTCATAATATGCCACAAAGGAATTCTGTATGTCTTTTAGATCATGACATATATTGTCATCAAGAGGGCTCTTCATTTTATGTATAAATCTTTCGGCCTGTTGTTTACGTATCCTCCAAGCAAGAAGTTTCTTAGATTTAGGACCATTTTCATAATAATTTTGCTTTATAAATTTTGACTTCTTTTCTATTTGATCCTCATACAGTTTGTTCAAAATTTGTTTTGTTTCGTTGATCTTTATTAGGGTATCATTGTTTTTGTTTTGCATGTGTTCCTTTTCTAAAATCTTCAGTTTGTCAGATACATGTTTCATGTAACTTTCCTTTTGCCTTTTCTTAAAAGAGGACCACATAATCAATTTACCTCTAAGTACGGCCTTTAGCGCATCCCACACTACACTGGGAGAAATATCATTAATACTATTATGATCCATATAATCTTTCAGTTCCTTCTCTACAAAGTCATTGAACTTATCATCTTTTAGGAAACTTGTGTTAAGTCTCCATAGAGTTTCTTTACGATCATTATCCAAATGGAGGGTCAAGCACACCCCTGCATGGTCAGATACATCTCTGACACCTATTTCGCAATTAACAATTCTATGTCTGTCAGACGTCAACATAAAAAAATAATCTAATCTTGAATATACCTGATGGGAGTGTGAGAAAAAAGTATAACTCTTATCTGATTGATGCAAGTTTCTCCATACATCCATCATTCCTAGTTCCTTAAGCATTTTCTTAACCAATATTGCTTCTGGTTGGGTTTTTTTCATTTTACTGGAGGAATCTATAAAAGGGTTAAGACAGACATTCCAATCCCCTCCACTTATAAGTACACCTGATATTTCTGTTGCGATAAGATCAAAAATCTTCTTAATCGTGCATTCGTCTTTGCCTGGAGGTCTATACACGTTTAACAGAGTCACTTCTTTGTTGTCTATATATCCTTTAACTAAGATATAACGTCCTTCCTTGTCACTAACCTGAGATGTGTACTGAAAGTTCACTCTATTTGGTAGTAGGATGGCAACTCCTCTAGAATGACCATTTATAAATGAGGAGTAGTACATATTTTTAAACCCCATTTTGCTTATCTTTTCGTGCTCTGTGGCAGAAAGATGAGTTTCCTGCCAAAATATTATATCATATTTTCCTCTTTTCATTTTAGCAATGACTTTAGCCCTTTTAATGGGGTTATGAAGACCATTTACATTGAGAGTGATAACTGTATACTGTTGTCTACCCGCCATCAAGAGAGAGGTACAAACTAAACATAGAAATCTGTAGATGCTCTGAAAAACACACATGGGTCTGCAAAATAAAAAAACAAGAACATACCAGAACATGGAACATACGTGACCTCCAAAAGTGAAGTATAAGTCCACCTTCAAAGTTGGGAGGGGAATCCCTGGGAAAACAGGGAATCCCTCGCAGTGCTGCCACCCTCCATCTCCTGTCCATCGTGGTGGCGCAAGGTGGGGAAGCAATTTCCCCGACGGCCAATCAGATATGGTGATTCAGTTAGCGGTGCGCAGGTGTAATATTGCTTGCACTGCTATACCACGCAGAAGCTTGCCTTGAATCACACGGTGCCTCTTTTAAACACCTTCAACTTTTCCTGGATGCTTCTCGTCAGCTCTTCTCTGTTCCAACCCTTTGTTGCACGCGCGGATTTCCACGTAGGTCTCCTCTGTCTGGGAGAGGGAGCCGGGTGCGTTGCGTCCTCCGCTTCTGCCTGCAAAAGCCCTCTTTTCTTTAAGTCGTCCGTGGCTTCCTCCACGTTGTTATAAACCACGGTGTCATTGCCTCCGTCGTAAAATACGCGGAGTCTGGCTGGGTAAAGAGTTTGGAAGCGGTATTCTTTTTCTTTGAGCATTTTCCTGACGGGGTTGTAGGCTTTACGTTTAAGAAGCAGATCACTGGGGTAGTCTTGGTCAAAATATATACGCCTTCCATTAAACTGAATATCCCCTTTGCTCCAAGCAGAGCGGAGAACCTTCTCTTTCATCTTGTATTCCAAAAAACATATTACGATAGATCTAGGGTTAGCGCTCGGCGGTGGTCTGGGCCCCAGAGAACGGTGACAGCGCTGTATGGCTAAAGGAGCGTCAGCGAGGGAGAGCTCAGATTTAAGAAAGTCTTCTGTAAACATTTGAATATTGGTCCCCTCCGCCCCCTCAACAATCCCATGAATTCGGATATTATTTCTGCGGGAGCGGGCTTCTAGGTCTGATAGTTGTCTTTGGAGTTCCAGTTGTAGCTGTAGAGTGTGCTCCAGAGCGTCTTTGACGTCAACATTGAACTCCTCCATGTCGGCTACTCTCTGCTCGGCCTCGCCGACTCTCTGTGTGACATGTTTTAAGTCCGCATTAAAACTGTCCATACGCTTTCCAATTTCTTCTCTAAAGCCAGCCATTTCAGTCTTTAGCATGTCAAGTCTGTCGTTAAGTTCCTTCTTTATATCATTTTGGACGTTTCTCAGCTCTGCTATAATGTTAGCTTGAATAGCATCCATGGTCACGTTTTCTGTTAGCTTGTTAGCCGCGGCAGCCTTCGCGGATAAAGAGTCCTCTTCGTTTGCAATGTCCTGCAGATTTGCTCTAGTCTTCCTTTTATTGCCCCCTGACATAATACTGACAACTTTTATTTCTAATTATGATACTTTTACCGGGGAAATAGTGGGCCGTCGGGGAGCTAAGAAATTATGCTGCCAATTGCTCCCTCGCCATCCCGGAAGTCCCATATATAAATTCATTTTTAACTGTTTAGAATATTTTATTTTTTGTTTTTCTTCCTGTTCCTGTCTGCAGATCTTCACTCGAGACACAATTGTTGTTTCTCATTTTGTTTTTACTCAGGACAAATGTTGCTGTTTCAGGGTCTTAATAAATAGTTTTTGCAAATCATTATTCAACTGTTTTATCAAAATGAGTAAAATGTCCACGTAAGAGGACATTAGATTTACATAATTTTAAAAAATGTTTTATCAGAAACTACATAATGTAAAAAGATAATTGTTTGTATTTAGACTCATCAGGTCCAATCAGCCCAAATAACAAAGAGAAATGAATAAAGCGACGCAAGAGCTGGAGTCTCAGGAGGTTAAGCCAAAATAATGATCTTTTTTTACTGTAGCGTTCAGTTGTTCCAAAAAGTTTGAACGCGTGAAAGTTTGAAACGACGGCAAAACGACAGCGGACTCAACTCGCTGGAGCCAAAACTGACCAGAAACTGACCAACGGAAAAAAAAGAACAAACAAAAACAGTTACATCTGATCCAGAGAAAAAGCCAAAGTTACATCTGTAACTAGACAAAACGTTGTAGAAAAAGACGTTTGGCTGCTCGTTCAAGCCACTTCTTTTCCAGTGTCGGTGTCGTTAGCGCCTCCTTCAGGCAGATCTAAGGCGGCGTCCGGCGGTAATCTGACCACAACTGAGGAAGCGGCTTGTAGGAGTGAAGTCCAGTTGACGGATTTAACTTTGGATTTTCGTTTTAACATCAACACAAACATGTAAAAAAGAACGACAAAGATCACTGCGATAATAAAACGAGGACAAACGCGATGAGTCCTTCCTCCGCTCGCCGTCACGTCTTCATAAACCTGTTATTCAGCCTAGAAGAACGCCGCCTCCTGCTTATTTCCATAGAAACGCTGTTCCTCGGGCTGTAATATTCCACAGTGTAAAACATGTTTCCACGGAGAATGTTCTGAAGTTTGGTTTGAACTTTCTGTTTCCATGGAATCGCGAGAACTGGTCCATTGAATAGTAAGACGTCACCGCAGCAACGTGTTTATTTTGGAAAATGTTATATGTGACATTACTAAAACTTAGCTATGACCCTGAGTCTGAAGTACAAATAAGTACAGAGCAGTGGGCGGGGACAGGTGGTAGTTGAAAACAGGAATTTTCTGCGTATTCAAGCCTCAAACACGATTAGCTCGTATTAATCAAACAAATACGTTAAACTAATAATGAGGGAACAGCGTTATAATAAAGGTAAAAACAAAAGCGCACGTATAGATTTTAAACAAACTTTGAATCATTTTGAGTTCTTTTCGTCCTAGTTCTTCCCAAATGGAAACGCGGTGATCACAGGGTCCGACGACGCCACCTGTAAACTGTACGACCTGCGCGCCGACCAGGACCTCATCACGTACCAGGACTCCAGCATCATGTGCGGAGTCACCTCGCTGGCGCCCTCTCTGTCCGGGAGGCTCATTCTGGCCGGATACGACGACTTCAACGTGAACATATGGGACTCGCTGAAGGCGGAGAGAGTCGGTGAGTGCATCCAAAAAGGTCTAATGTGGTTTGTTCCGTTCAGTGTAGTGAAGAGAGCGGCGAGCGTTACACAAGAGCAGCTCAGGACAACAATCTGATGTCCATCTCCATCTCAAAGACACTGACCACGAAAGAAGAAGAGAGAGAGCTTCAGATCTGAGAAAAGAGAAAATAAACGATCTGAGAGGAGAGATAAAGAAGAGATTTTGTTAGACATATCGTCGTGTGTATATGTGTGCGTCCGTGTGTGTATATGTGTGTATGTGTGCGTCCGTGTATATGTGTGTGTATGTGTGCGTCCGTGTGTATGTGCGTCCATGTGTGTGTATGTACGTGTGCGTCTGTGTGTATGTGTGTGCGTATGTGTGTGTCCATGTGTGTATGTGTGCGTCCATGTGTGTGTATGTGTGCGTCCGTGTGTATGTGTGCATCCGTGTGTGTATGTGTGCGTCCATGTGTGTGTATGTGTGTGTATATGTGCATATTTTTAAAACCATCTTAAAAATTTAAAATATCTTCAAATCTATAGCAAAAAAATGAAATTTAATCTGTCAACTGGACGAATCGTTGCAGGAGTGAAGACGTTTCGCTGTAATCGGACCAAAAGTGAAGCAGCAGCTTGAACGAGGAGCAAAACGTCTTCACTCCTACAACGATTTGTCCAGTTGACAGATTAAATTTCGTTTTTTTTGCTATTGATTTGAAGATATTTTAAATTTTTAAGATGTTTTTAAAAATGAAAAAGGGCCATAAACCTAAGCTCTTTTTATTTAACCAGAGGACAGGAGCAGAGGACAGAGGACAGGAGCAGGGACAGAGGACAGGAGCAGGGACAGAGGACAGGAGCAGGGACAGAGGACAGGAGCAGGGACAGTGTCTTATGTGTTTACATCTTTTTATTTTGAGACTAAATTTTTTGACGTATTTGCTGAAGCTGTGTTGCTCCTCCCCCTCCTCCTCCCCCTCTCCTCCTCTTCCTGCTCCCCCTCCTCTTCCTCCTCCCCCTCCTCTTCCTCCTCCTCCTCCCCTTCCTCCTCCCCCTCCTCTTCCTCCTCCCCCTCCTCTTCCTCCTCCTCCTACTCTTCCTGCTCCCCCTCCTCTTCCTCCTCCTCCCCCTCTCCTCCTCTTCCTCCTCCCCCTCTCCTCCTCTTCCTCCTCCCCCTCTCCTCCTCCCCCCCTCTTCCTCCTCCCCACTATTTGAGGTTTTATATAATAATCCCATGTTTTGTGTTTGGTTCAGGCGTTCTGGCCGGACATGACAACAGGGTGAGCTGTATCGGGGTGTCCGCAGACGGGATGGCCTGCTGCACGGGCTCCTGGGACAACTTCCTGAAAATATGGAACTGAGGCTGCTCCGAAAACCCGACACGGATCCGGATCTTTTTTTTTTAGAGGAGTAGGAAGAGAAGCCACAGGTTGAACAGAGGATGGTGTTTTGTTGTTGTGCCAAGTCCTTCCAATCAGATCAGAGGAGCTGTTATTATTTATAATTTAATTTAATATCTGCTCCGTTTTGGCAATAACGACTTAGGTAGCGACTTTATGCAGGGATAAAATAAAAAACATTTCATTAATATTGTCCTTTTCGTGAGATAAACATGTGCAAACACTGATCGACAACTGTAAAGCTGGTTTTGAGATAGTTTAAAGGTACATTACGTAACTTTTCTAGTCGTCCGCTCGTCTCCATGGAGATACTTCGCCTGAAAAGTTCCGTAATATGACATTAAACGTATTTATCTCTCATCAGGTTGGTTCAAAATAACTTAAAAAATAAATAAATCAGAAAACAGCACCGCTTCTCCGCGTACCTGACCCGTAACTTCGTGTAGCGACGTCACAGGTTCGTCTTCGTGGAGATGGGATACGTTTAATGCCGTTCGGTGGGACATTTCAAGCAAAGCGATGACATCTCCGTGGAGACAAACGAGAGAGACGTTACGCGGTGTGTACCTTTTGAAATTTGCTTTTTTTTTTTTTTTTTTTTACGTAAGTTGAGTTCTAGTTTCGCAGTCTGTCCAATCAGAAATGGATCTGCAGTACCGCGTCGACACCAGGGGGGGCGCACTGCACGTAGAATTTCCTTTTAACGACTTAAATTGCTCCAGAAACAGTTGCCAAATTGGTATGGTAGCACACTGAATGACTTTTACGTGAATGGGTGTATAACGTAGTCTCACTCTAGTTATTTTAGCCGTAATGTTTTGTATGACAATGTGAGTTTTATTTGCGTTTTATTTAAGTACTTTCTGTTAGGGTTAGGTTCAACTGAAGTACGTCTTTTCCAGGGAGTTAGTTACAAAAATATCCAGCATTTATTTATTAGAAGTCTTTTTTTAGAATATTAAAAAAAGGCTCAAATAAAACAACGAATTACAGAAGAAATATTTAAAAAAAATGTTATCTTGAGGGAACGAGATATTTTCTTGAGGGAACATAATCATTTCTATACATATATTTTCATGAGCACACAAGATATTTAACTTAAAAAATAGAAATAATATCTCGTTCCATCGTGATAATTAAGTCGTTCCCTCGAGATAATATCACGTGGGAATGTGATATTATTCTCTCGTGGCCACACATTAATTTTATATTTTGCAAATGTCCTATGCCGGGCTCCGTAACGAACAGATTTGGGGTTTCAAAATAAAATAAAAATGTGTAAATCTACTTTAAAAGCACAAGTATAAAAACTGTAATGTAACTGACTCCTAGACATGTTAAAGAAATAAAAGAATTCAACAAAATGTGTCTGGTTTCTTCTGTTTCTTATTAAAATGACTTTACGTTTTAACCTGGTAACACGACGGTTTATAATATGCAAATGGTAAATAGACAAAGTAAAAGTACACATTTCAGGTATCTGTACTTCACTTACGTAGGTTTAAAAATGTATACTTTTTACTTTTAGTTCAGTACATTTGAGAGCAGCGTCTGTACTTTCTACTGCTTAAAGTATTTTTTATTATAGTTTGAGACCTGCTGAAAAGTCTGGATTTATTTAATACGTTTATGATTTGAGCAAAACAAAAATATACAAAAAAAAAAAATCCCTGACTGATTCAACTGCTTCTGTTGTTCAAAATTCAGCACAAATCAGTACATTTTAAGACTTTAAGACCCCAAAATCTGTGTGAAATACTTACACTTTTTACTCATTAAGTACATTTTAAACAGGTACTTTAATACTTTTGAGTACATTTTCTCGTGATACTTTTACGTAAATATTTTTTTTACGCCGGTATCTATACTTTTACTTGAGTAACAAAACTGTTGTTTTTTTTTTTCACCACTGACCAAAAGGAAATTCAGCTCTAATGTCTGTGTAAAAACATCACTGTAGCCACTAGAGGGCGCAAAGATACAAGTCAAACTGCTTCATTTGTGCAGTAAACTCATATTTTTATTCGGTTTTAGTCTGTACTGTCGACTGTAACTGACAATTGAACAGGACAAACTTCTGTGAACTTAAATCTTCCCAAAAACATCTCATTTCTACTTATTTAACATCTACAATCGTCCAGCGCACAGACCTGTCATAATCACTTTGACTTCTCTTTAAATACATGTAGATGGAACAATAGTTTTGTACTAGTGGGGAACTTTTTGGTATATTTAAAATTAAAATATGAGCAGTGGAAGGTTGAATAAATAACTTTTGTGACTCTTTAGTACCGTAGTTGTATTGTTTGTATTTATAAAGTGTCTCCTTCTGCCGTTCATTTGCATTTTTAAAGTTTTTTGGGATGATCTTACTTCAGGATTGTTACATCAGTGGCATAAATTGTTCTTCAGTATGTCACACTTCAAATTTCCACGTTTTGACAGGCCTTTGGAGTGAGTTTTACAAAATACACACAAAGCACGAGACGTCTGTACACATTAATTTATTTGAGTCGATAGAAAAAGTAAAAGCGATGCTGGTTTACAGAGGAAATGACTTTACAAACAGATAAAACTGTACAAATATAAAAGCCTGTTTTAAAACGACAGATCAAGTCATCGATTTTCTTTGTCCACGGCCACGGCCAAAACTCTGCGTTCACCGTGGGCACTTCGACGCCTTTCGGGAGTCGACGTCTTTAACTTCATCTGCGAAAGACGAGGAATTTTAGACACAGGGCGACAAGAGCTGGAGGCGAAACGGAGCCAAATCACAGGGTCAAAAGTCCACATTTTAAAAGATTTGAAGTGACACTACAAAAAAAAAAAAAATCACACTCCTCACATATAAAACTCTCCACAACCTGGGCCCTCCACACCTGTCTGACCTCCCTCCGCTCCTCCTCCTCCCTGCACCTCACTGTCCCTCCTCCCCGTCTCATCTATGGGGAGCAGAGTCTTCAGCTGCTCTGGAAACTTCCTCCACCATGACCTCCGCGACACACACTCACTCTGACACTTCAAATCTAAACTCAAAACTCATCTGTTTGGAAAGCCCTTCTCACCCTGACCTCTCTGACCATAACTGCTCTGTCTTTTAATCTATATTTGTGTTTTTTAAATGTATTTTTAATCAGGTTTCATTTTGTATTGTACTATTTTGGTGTCCTGATGTAACCTGCCAATCCGTTTTCATCATCGTCACATCCTTAAAAAATATAATCTATTAAGTTTTGAAAGTTTTACTAGTTTATGTTTTAAGTGTATTCATAACTTGGCCCCTGAACCACTCGGTGCATTTATACAAAAACTAAACGGCACCAGAGCGACAAGAGGCGCCGTAAACAAGAAATCTGTAAAATCCCACAACGCAGAACCTCGTTTGGACAGCCCGCCTTTTCATATCAGAGCTGCAAACTGTGGAACTCACTGCCCACTGAAATAAAAAACATTTCTGAGTTGAAAATGTTCACCTCTAGGGTTAAGAACTGGCTGAAAATGAGTCAAAACTGTCCCCACTTGTAAATAGGTCGTATGACAGTTGGTGAGTGAGAGAACGTGTGAGTGTTGGATGTATTTTTGGGCACTGATGTAACTATTTTAAGGGGCAGGTGTTTTAATATATTTTGCATATTGGTGAATTGTGGAGAAGCTCAACCAGGGACGGGACTATAAACTATTTGCATCACATCAGCTGCAATGTTCATGTTGTAACTATGTCAGATTGGATTGTCCCTGTCAAATAAATGTATAAATAAATAAAGTAAGGCGACCTTGAGAGCCTCGAAAGGCGCCTAACAAATAAAATGTATTATTATTGACTTTTTGGGTGAATCTTTTGTCTCCATTGTTCTGTTCGTTTTGATGGTGCAGTACCTGAGCGCGCTGCCCTCGAGGGGAGTTGGTCTCTTTGAGGATTTGTAAAGGAGAGCGACCTTCATTACCTGGAATCACAAAATTGGATAGGAAATATTTTTTTAAAAACGTTCACAAACAAGTACTGCACATTTTGTCCCCATAACATATTTAGTAATCCTGCAGAAATGAGCACATAAATCTTGTTCTGGTTTATTTTAGCAGTTTGTGGAGAACTCAATGAGCCAAAACAACAGGACTCCAGTTAATCGTTTGCGTCACATCTGCAGGAAAAGAACAACCCACAAACATTTGACCTTTGTACCAGAGTCGACCTTGGACTATTTCACAACAACATTAATGGTCAATTGCGCATGATCCTTTTTTAAATAAATAAAATAACACTTGTAAATCACTTCCGGGATGAGGAAACAGTATAAAATAGCTTGGAGTTGTGTTTTGTTTCATTCACACACGTTTAACACCCTGCGTAGTGAGTTCTTGGACAGAAAACACTCTGTTCTACCTTGTAACATCATACAGGAAGTGCTCCACTGTGTTTTTGAACTCCACACACCTTCACCAGAATCGTTTCACCCCTGGAATTGCCAAACTCTACTGAACTAAAAAGGTAAAAGGAGCCGTTAACTTGAAAACGTCATGACATCACAAGGTGGAACAGAGCGTTTTGAGCTTTGGAGATGGAAACCTCCTCAAAAACGGGTCTATTTTTGAGGAGGTAACAGCATTTTAACATGGCAAACAACAAAAAGCTCACACGAGTCAGTTGTGTGTAATATAGGACCTTTAAAACTAAACATCTGTTGGATTATTATGGCTGACATACCTCCCACCTCAATAACAATGGCTCCTTACACACATACCTTTGGACTTTGGTTTTCCAGTCTGCCCTTTATTCTCGTTGGCCACCTTCTTCACAGCCACGTGCAGCGCGAGAGGCGAGGACCCGCCTTTTCCTCCCTGCGCTCGGACCCTCTGACCCGCTCCCCCGAACCCTTTAGCCAACCACTGAGGCTTAAACACGATCTGACTGGGGCTCTTGGAATCTATGGTGGGACAGCGGATGTGGTTGGGACGCGGGCTCGGGGCGTTCGTTTCAGCTTTGGATTCTTGCGGCGCGTTCGGCTCCTTCGCAATTTCAGCTCGTTTTGTTTTTTCTGGTAAACTGGGCGCCATCTCTTCTGAGCAACTAGGTATTTTTGAAACTACGGCTGCGTCGTTGGCGTTCACGTCATCGGGAATACTCGGCTCAACGGGAGACTGCACTGAAATTGAAGGAACGGCGTAAGAATGATCCTCCTCAACCGGCGGTTTCGTGTCACTACGCTCTATGTTCGCAAAGCTGTCGTTGCTTACGTCTTCGTAGATTTGTGACGAAGCCGATCCCTCGTGGCACGCTATGAGACTCAAACTCAGCCTCTTGTGAAGTGGAGTTTCCCTGGCTTCCTCCGCTTCCTCTAGACTGAAATCTGGTTCAGTTTCTAGCTCGACTTCAAACTGCGGGTCCGCGAGGTGAACGAACGGGCTGTCTGTAGTTTGGGGAGGGGGCGGCTGAGGCGTGTCGAGCGTCGTGGTGTTGGTATCCGGGGAGCTGAGGATGTCGGAGGGTCGTGGGGTCAGAATAGGCTCCGTGGACGCGATCTCCTCGGGTTTGGAGTCGTCTTCATCCTCCTCTTCTGCGGTTGTGACATTGTTTTGATGGGTTTTGTTCTCGGTGTCGTTGTGGAAAAGCAAACCCAACCGCCGTGCCAAAGTGCCGACTGTAGCTGTAACGGCAAAAGGGACAGCAGCAAAAAGGGCATGAAAAATATGCCAGAACTAACAGGTTAATACAGAACAGTCGCCATAAATGTAACGATATACAACATTTAAAAAAGAGATACCAAGTTTCAATCTAAATGTTTGTCTGCTTGATGCAAATACTGTACACATAAAAATGTTTTAACATAACTGAAAAAAAGTGTAGATTGTGTTGGCAGCCATTACAAACTCATTCTACTGCACCGGGTGAAGATTTTGTCATTTGTAGAGTCAGTACCAAAATGTAAATGACTATTGACAAACTTGAAGTGTTTTTGCACATTACACTTGAACAATTCCAAGTGCAGATTGTGTCAGGACTGTGGCTGGAGCAGTTACCTCTCATAACTTCTCTGGCTGGAGTTCGAGTGATGCCGACTGAAGGAGAGCGAGGGTCCGTCTCTGCTAGAGGACAAAACCTTTTCATTTCAGCAGAACTTTTAGCAGCATCGCAAACCTGCAATAAAACAGAGTATATGTTTAATCCATGTGAGCTCAAGTAAAGACTTTAAGACTTCAAAATTATGATTCAGAATCAATCAGAACAATCAGGATTTTTCAAACATTTGTGAACTCAGAACCAAGTTTCAGTCTTTTTATATACCTAAAAAAGGTGAAACTTGGTACACGTAAAAACAAACAAACAAACAAAAAAAAATCTGGCAGTGACTCAGTGGGTAGAGCAGACACGTCCAAACACAAAGGCCAATGAACGATTCCTGCTCAGCTCAAGTCCTGCTGCTGTGTTCTTTGACAGAAGTAACTTGTCACCACAAAGTATGGAGTGTGTGATGGAAATTTAATTATAGAAAATATTCTTATCATGTATTTAAATGCATTTGATCTGTGTCAGTCTGTCAGACCCAGACCAGACATAAACACGTGTGAAGGCTCAGTCTCCATCCAAAAGGAAACTCTTATTCTACCTGTCTAAGTGTAAAAGTTCATCATCTCATGGGCGTGAAACAAAAGTCACTGCTTTGAAATGTATGTAGCCACGTCATTCTGGTATAACCACTCAGACACTCGGGGGGAGACTGAGGACCAGGGAGGGAGATGCTCTAGAACGACTCAGAGACTTGAGACACCAGAACAGCTACAGGTCTATGGCCAGGAGAGGCCTGCGCCCTGTCCCGTCTGTATCTGCTGTAACAAACAAACCTTTTTTGGATTTCAAAACTCACCAAGCTTCACAAATGGATTACTTCTCATCTAGAATTGCAATTTTTCCACAACAGAGTGAATGAATAATGACTACAGCAGGATTCTCCATCCTATAGGTCGGGAGCTGGTAGCAGCAGCTCTCCACCTCCCTCCTCGCCAAAGGATTTCTGAACTATACACACGGTGCCGATTAACTAACATTTGATTACATATATCATTTTTATGCCTAACTCTGCACTAATATTAAGTAATGATTTATGTTTTAGAGGATTCTAACTGTACCCAATGTTCAGCTGATAGTAGCACTTACATTTACTTAATTTTTTGCAACGGGTAAAATGAAGAGCTCTTTAGCCAACGTTTACAAAGCAAAAATGCCAATCTGAGGAAAAAGGTGGGACACCTCTGGACTTCAGTCTAGTGCTGTGAGAGCCTTTGACAAGCCTGTAAAGCGCATTAGGCTCACATATTGAGGTTGAAGAAGTTCTGTTGTAGCGTCCAAAATACTATCTATTGAACAAGACTCGATGCACAAATGTGCTAGTCCTGGTCTAGTCCCAGGATTAAATACTGTGATGCAGTACCTCGATGGGGGTGCGGTCGATGCCTGCAGATGGAGAGCGAGGGTCCAGCAGCTCCTGCACTCTGGCTGCTTTAAATGGCAGCACGGGCTTTGTCTCTGGAGGTGCCACAGCGAGTTTGCTCTCACTCGATCCCATTGTGTGAAACTGCAAGATCAATCCAAGTGAGTATCAGTCCATTTCACATCAAAACAGTAACAGAGCACACACATATGCATCGATACAAACCTATTCTTGCCTTTCTAACATTTACACAATCCAATTTTCATTTTCCACAATGGTCAACATTATATAAAAGGCACACACGTACACACATTTACACACTACATACAGAAGTGTATATTGTGCACATATTTCTGTTTACATATGTGTGCCAGTATATAAAAGGAGACACTGAAAAACATGGACACCCTAAGAAACTGTATAAACTTATAAAATGAGTCCATCACCCTGTGCAAAACAAACTATTTGAGGCTTGTCAGGTAGTTATGTTTAACTTTGACACTATTTTATGAAAGTAGAACATTTGTAAGAGAAAAAAAATACATAAAATGAAATAGAAACAAAGAGAAAGAAGTATATACACTAATAAAATAAAAATACTCAACTTCATCATTGTTTTAGACCCTCAAATAAAGCTCCATAATAAACAAGAATGAGCTAAACCACACCTAAGTCAGCTCATTTGCGAGTTAAATACTAAACTCGCCTCAGTAGAGCATGTTCTTCATTAGTTAACAGGCAGTTAGCATGTGGGTTAGCAACGTTAGCTAGCCATTTTACAAAAAAACGTGTGTTAAAGGTTGTTTATTTGTGCAATATCAGGAATTACTTTAAATTACAAAGTTAGAAATCAAAGGAATGGCCTGGATAGTAAAGAAAGAACAGCTCACAACGCGAAATGTGACTTTGTGCTGCTAAAAGTCACGAGAAACACAGAGAAACAGAAGAAAGAGTCTAAATAACAACCATTACCTTCGTCAAAACTCCATAAACACTCAGTCTTTTCATCAGTATAAACTCACCTTTCGTGAAACGCGCAGGCGACAGAAATAAGTGACTCTTTCTCTGTAAAAACTCACTTTTGTTCTGAGGAAAACAGAGAAGGACGAACATTTAAGAGATTTAAATGTAGACGCTGCATCCGTGTTATGTTTGAACGGACCAATCAGCGGCGGGTGTGACGCGCCTGCTCAGCTCTGATTGGCTGAGTGGAGCAAAGTGGGCGGGACTCACGTGCAGATAAATTTGAAAGTTGAAAATGCATCACACGCCCCTGTTTTTATCATATTTCTGTCTCACCATTTGAAAGAAGACATTGTTAATTTTTTATTTTTATGGGCGTATAACGACATTAACCGTTTTGTACCGTTTTAGTTTTTTATGTGCTGTAATATTATAAAATAAACATATATTATTATTATCAATATAGGCCTATGGTAATAAACACTGAATAAATAAACTGCTAAAATAAGTTTGTGGGGTTTTTTGCATTTTTTTATGTACAGTAATACAATCAAATAAACATGTATTATTATTATTGGGCTATGGAAAATAAACACTGATTAAACTGCTAAAATAAGTGGGGTTTTTTTTAGCAGTTTTTTATGTACAGTAATATAATAAAATAAACATTATCATTATTATTTTCATCATCATCATCATCATCATCATCATCATCATCATCAGCCTATGGAAATTAAACACTGAAAAAAATAAATTGTAAATAAAATACAATTTTTTTGCAGTTTTTTTTTTTAATGTACAATAATAAAATAAAATAAACATACTTTTTTATTATAAGCCTATGGAAAATAAACACTGACTAAATAAACTACTACAAAAAACCAAACAAAAAAAAACAAACAAAAACATTTTAGCTGTTTATTTTCCATAGGCCTATATAAAGTTGTAGTTTGTTAAATTTTTATTTTTATGCCTTTCTACTTGCCGTTTTCGCATTTTCCTGTTGCAACATTGAAATTTCCCCATTGCAGCTACTTGGACCATTTAAAATAACACCATGTTTAAATAAAAAAACAAAAACACATTTGAATCAACATTTTATTGCTGAATAGTATAATAAACATCGTTATCAGGACAGAAACGGCCTGAAAACAATAGTGCAGCGAGTTGTTACAACAATACACATCATCGCATAAAATGATAAAGAAGCGAAAAGCTTTACAAGAGCCATATGAAAAATCTGGAGGCCTAATTATTAATTACAAAACCATTACTTTAACATAGTAACACATTGCATTTTCATCCCAAAACATATAAATTAAACGTAGCCACATATTTGAATCAATAACAGTCTGGTTTTGGCTGAAATAATTAGGAAAACAAATTCGTAAACTTGGAAATGTTCAGACTATTTCAACTAGAGTGTCGTCATTAGTGTCTTTGCATCATCGATTTACAGCTGTATCAATCTCTCCAGCAACAATATTGTACTTACCGTCAGAGAAAAGAGGGCGGGCGTCTGTCAGTTTTGTCGTTAACCACAAACTTAATTACTGAGTTTTTAGTTCATTTCGTTTACTTTCTTCATGGAGGAAACAGTTAAAATGAACTTTAAGCCAGTTGTGCGACGATCCGAGGGGAGACCAAACACAAAACTTATGATCACAGTGAGTCCCAGTTTTTCACTTTGCACAAGATTTAAGCCGTGTTCACACTTGTCCTGGTGTGAGCTCCTTCAGTCCCGACGTAGACTCAGTTTGGTCCTGTCCTAGTCCTGTTTTAGTCCCAGTTTAGTGAAAATAAACTTGAAAAATTTGTTTTTCTTCTGCTCAAAAGCACAAGACGGTACTCACTTGTCCCAGTTTGAGCTCAGTTTAGTCCCGGTCTCGTCCCGGTCTCGTCCCGGTCTCGTCCCGGTCTCGTCCCGGTCTCGTCCCGGTCTCGTCCCAGTCTCGTCCCGGTCTCGTCCCGGTCTCGTCCCGGTCTCGTCCCGAGATAAAGTCCTGATTTAATCCCAGTTTAGTCTCAGTTTAGATTTGCTGTAGGTGTAAATATGAATGCATCCCTTTTGTGTTCAGTTGTCCAAGTTTAAGAACATTTAGTCCTGGTTTAGTCCTGGTTTAGTCCTGGTTTAGTCCTGGTTTAGTCCTGGTTTAGTCCTGGTTTAGTCCTGGTTTAGTCCCAGATTAATTTCGGTCTAGTCCCGGTTTAGCCCCGGTTTAGCCCCAGTTTAGCCCCAGTTTAGCCCCAGTTTAGCCCCAGTTTAGCCCCAGTTTAGCCCCAGTTTAGTCCCAGTTTAGTCCCAGTTTAGTCCCAGTTTAGTCCCAGTTTAGCCCCAGTTTAGCCCCAGTTTAGTTTATAGTTTATGATATATTGATGTATGAATGCATCTCTAGCCTTGTCACTTCTCCTGGTTAGAGCAGTTTAGTCCTGGTCTAGTCTTAGTTTAGTCCTGGTCTAGTCTTAGTTTAGTCCTGGTCTAGTCTTAGTTTAGTCCTGGCCTAGTCTTAGTTTAGTCCTGGTCTAGTCTTAGTTTAGTTCTGGTCTAGTCTTAGTTTAGTCCCGGTCTAGTCTTAGTTTAGTCCCGGTCTAGTCTTAGTTTAGTCCTGGTCTAGTCCCGGGAGTAAGTCCTGGTTTAGTCCCAGTTTAGTCTCAGTTTGGATATGCTGTGTGTCTAAGTTTGAATGCATCTCTAGCCTTTTCAAGTTTGAGAAAATGTAGTCCCAGTTTAGTCCCAGTTTAGTTCATAGTTAAATATGATAGGTCCCGATCCCCCAGGTCTCGTCCCGGTCGCCCACGTCTCGTCCCGTCGCCCACGTCTCGTCCCGTCGCCCACGTCTCGTCCCGTCTTGTCCCGTCCCCAGGTCCAGTCCTTCCTTCTGCTCCAAACCTTCACACTCCCCCTGCTTCTGGCCGAGTACCCAAACATCTCCCGTTGAATAAAACGCATTCGCACTCGATTGTCCCGCCCCTCCGTCGTCCTCATTCGGGGGCTCCCTCCACCTCTCTCTGACAGAAGTGAACGAGCAGAGTGTCCAAGTCCCTCCGATCCGCCGCTCCGTACAGCGAGCTTTCTCCCATCATGCTTAGGGCCATGCGTAGAGTGGACCAGATGTTGTCGGACATGAGGGCGGCCGCGGCCACGCCCGGGCCCCGAGCGGCTCTGGCCCCGTCGCCCGCCGCCTGTCTCTGGAGCGAAAGAGCCTCCAGGAAGTGCTCCACGGCTTCTCTGAAAATAAAGATTCAAAGGATAAAACTTAACACAGTCTGATTATATTCATTACAGTATTTTTGTGTTCTCAGATAAATTTTTCATCTCTTATTTTTGTACGAAGTCTTGGGAGGTGAGTTTGAACACGTTTCTCCTCTGATCTGAAGGTTAGTGGTTCAGATCCCGTCCAAATCCCGCTCTCAACATAAACATCATCATCAAACCAAACTCAAAAACACTATATCATCATAAGGAAACATCATAGTTACCCTTTAACCTTTTCGCAAGTTAGGAGCTTTTTATTTTTTTCTTAAATTTGGTGATGATTCCAGCTGCTCACAGTAAAAAAAAACCTGGCTTGGTCCTGGCTTGGTCCTGGCTTGGTCCTGGCTTGGTCCTGGCTTGGTCCTGGCTTGGTCCTGGCTTGGTCCTGGCTTGGTCCTGGCTTGGTCCTGGCTTGGTCCTGGCTTGGTCCTGGCTTGGTCCTGGCTTGGTCCTGGCTTGGTCCTGGCTTGGTCCTGGCTTGGTCCTGGCTTGGTCCTGGCTTGGTCCTGGCTTGGTCCTGGCTTGGTCCTGGCTTGGTCAGGTCTAGCCCCAGTTTAGCCCCAGTTTAGCCCCAGTTTAGCCCCAGTTTAGCCCCACTTTAGCCCCACTTTAGCCCCACTTTAGCCCCACTTTAGCCCCACTTTAGCCCCACTTTAGCCCCACTTTAGCCCCACTTTAGCCCCACTTTAGCCCCACTTTAGCCCCACTTTAGCCCCACTTTAGTTTAGTTTATGATATGTTGATGTGGTCCTGGCTTGGTCTGGTCTAGCCCCAGTTTAGCCCCAGTTTAGCCCCAGTTTAGCCCCAGTTTAGCCCCAGTTTAGCTTATAGTTTATGATATGTTGATGTGTAGGTATGAATGCATCTCTCGCCTTGTCTTCTGCTCACAAGCGTCTTTAACCTTTTTATTTTTTTCTTAAACTTGCCGATGATTCCAGCTGCTCACGGTGAAAAAAACGTACCTGTGCGCTCCCAGATTCACGCAGCTGATTCCCAGGTTGTAGCGACTGCGGACGAATCCCGGCTGCAGCTCGAGCGCTCGTCTGTACGCGGCCACGGCCTCCTCCGAGCGGCTCCCGTTGGCAAGAGTCGCTCCCAGTTTATTCCACAAGAGGTAGTCCTGGAAAATAGTTAGTTTAAGATTAACTCAGAGCTGCTCAAATCAACTTTTCAGAGAGTGTTATAGTCGTTTCCCTCTCGTTTAGCCTCTTGAAGTTGTTTTTGGAGTGATTCACGTTTGAGTTTAATCTTTAAATCGCTAATTTTCAAGACGCCATTTTGCTGATTAACCCCCGTTTTCACCTCCACTGCTCTGTATTTCCTTTGTTCATTTATCATAGGAGGGTCTGACAGCTCCACAGTCCCTTGCTCTAATGACGTTTACGGCCACGTGCGAACTTCTTTCTTTTATTAAGTCGTTTTTAGATGAATATTGTGATTTAAATTGTGCAAAGTTTAACAATTATCCACGAGTGTCATAGATTATAGCCATAGAATAGACACAAACACAATGGGTCTTTAATATAACAAATAGAAATGTACGAAAAGTTTTGTTCCATCAATCAAAAACTGTAATTAAGTACGGTAAATGTAAAGATAAATAGGTTTAATACCATTCTGTGGAACATGCCAGGAAAAGTATAGACTCCTGATAAGAAAAGTTACGTTATAATTTATCATGTCTCTATGTGGATTATTGTAAAACTTTCTTACCCTGGAGCTTAGACTTGGATTTAAGAAGAAGGAGGAATGTATTTCAGAGGATGGTCTAATGTTCTGGGACGTGTTCAGAATCTATACTCTGATCTGAATCTTAATTTCAAAAGCAGAAAATAAAAAGCAAAAGAAACAGAAGCGATCGAGCTTTTTCCCCCTGACAGACTCTCGTGTCGGTGATGCTGCTCTGACCTGTGGAGTGACAGACAGAGCGGCGCTGAAACAGTCCACAGCTTTGTCGTATTCTCCGCTCAGGTTGAACAGGACTCCGAGGCCACACTGCAGCTGAGGGTCGACCTCCGAGGGGTCAGAGTTCGCCGCCTGGAGGTACAAGGACTGCACCTCCGTAAACAGGGACCTGAGGAGGAGGCAGAGGCGAAACAAATCAGGTTTTATTTTAATTTAATGCTGCAATTTTTTCATAAAACATTTGACTTTAACTTGAAACATTAAAAAAAATAGTCCCCGGGCTCTCAGTCCCCGGCCTCTCCGTCCCCGGCCTCTCCGTCCCGGGCCTCTCCGTCCCCGGGCCTCTCAGTCCCCGGGCCTCTCCGTCCCCTGGCCTCTCCGTCCCCGGCCTCTCCGTCCCCGGCCTCTCCGTCCCCGGCCTCTACGTCCCCGGCCTCTACGTCCCCGGCCTCTCAGTCCCCGGCCTCTCCGTCCCCGGCCTCTCCGTCCCCGGCCTCTCCGTCCCCGGCCTCTCCGTCCCCGGCCTCTCCGTCCCCGGCCTCTACGTCCCCGGCCTCTACGTCCCCGGCCTCTACGTCCCCGGCCTCTACGTCCCCGGCCTCTCCCAGTCAGTGAGAGTCCGGGTCGGTCACAATTTTCTTAACTTAAGAATGAATGGTTGCAATAAACACTCTACTGTCATTTTTTCAAAACCATTTCACTGTCCTTTCTCGCCTCAGTGCAGACAGATTGTATCAGCTGCTCCTATGACAGCGTTGGTTTGTGCTGCTGCGTCAAACGTAGTAAAGTAAAGTACAGAAAAGTGCTTATAAACTCATCACTGCACATTTAGAATACTAGGAATACATTAGGAAAGTGAGGAATAACTTTGGACCACTGCAAATGAACTAGTTTTGTCTTTCACGTTTTAACCACAGTAAAACTCATGTCCAGCTCTGAATCAGACACTCACTCTGGCAGCAGCGAGCCAAACCTCTCCCTCTCTTTGCCCTTGTCTCTGGCTCCGTTCTTCTGCTGCTCTTGTTCGCTCTGGTCCCAAACGGCTCTGTATTTGGGGTTGTGTTTGAGCCAGTCCCTCAGAGTCTCACAGGCCTGTTTATGGAGAGACTCGTTTGTGAAGCTCACGGCCAGAGCCATGAGAGCCGTCAGGTTGTCGTTCTTCAACTCAATACACCTAAACACGAGCACAAAATACAGTAAAAGAATTATTCATGATTGTAAAACCACTGAAAGCCCGACATTGTGAGTTATCCAGGGTTTTGAATGACTCTTCGGAGAGACTTTTTCGCATTTTACAGCTCAGATCAGCGGTGCCCAGACGATTTTCCATATAAAACATTTGTTTGCAAAGAAATTTATGATAAAAAAGTGTCCTGAAAATGTGAGACAGGCCGTTTTTTTGACCATCCAGGCTCAAAACGGTCGTGTTTAGCTGTGCATGTGACTGAAACGGCTCTTTTCTTCTATTTTAATGTTAATTTTATGATTATTTATGTTCTGATTTGTTATATTGTGATTTTAATGTCTTTTTGATTCTGTAAAACACTTGGAATTACTCGGTGTCATCCCTTTCATCTCCTCACAGTCTTTTTAAGCACAAGATTAACTCAAAACAGATACTTCTTACACCCCCCGCTGACCAAATCGGACCCCCAGTGGAGCCACGTTTGACCCACTAAACTCAAACATGCCCTTTATGTTTTTGAAGAGGAAATACTTTAAACCGTGGCAAAGATCTTAGTTTAAAACATCAATAGTGCCACGCTGGGGTTGCTCGCACTTGTATCGCCCTTCCCTCACCTGCGGAGGGCGCTGATGGCCGCAAACTCTTGCTCGTTCTCAGCTTGACACGTCCCCAGATATTGCCAAGCCTGTCGATAAAACAAACAGAAATATAAAAAGCAGAGTCAATTATACGACTTAAGCATTTAAAGGGTCGATGTTACGCTGTTTTCTGATGTTCTAATGTCGTTTCCTCGTCACAAACGGACCTGGAGTTGTGTTTTTTTTGTTTTATTCACACACGATTAACTCACAAAATATAGACAAAGTAATAAAGCTGGGTTATGCAGACACGTGCGAACAAAACAAAACAACTCCAGGTCTGTTTTTGAGGAGGTAGCAGCATTATAACACGACTTAAAGCTCACAAGAGTCCATTTTTTTGCATAATATAGAACCTTTAACACTTTCGTCACAGTCCTCACCAGCTGATTGTCCGGTTCTTTCTGCACTGCGCTCTCAAAAAAGCGGACGGCTCCAGGTATGTCTCCGGCCTCCATCCTTTTTACTCCCTCTGACAAAGGGTCTGGGTGTGATAAATACGGATTGTCTTCTTCAAACTGGTATCCCTGAACACAAAAGCGATACACTTCACGAACACTGCGTTTATGTGACGTCAAAATATAATAAAGAATCTGTGTGGTGCAAAATAGAGATAGAAAGCAGGTTTTTTTGGTGAAATCTGTTGAAATTGCAGATATTTTGACATGAATATCTCTGTAATTGTTGGACCTTTCCACATGACACAAAAACTGACACAAGCTTGAATATTTAAGCATAAATAAACCAACATTTTCTCCCGACAACCTCAAAAACTACTAATAAAACCCAAAGATTTTAGCCACAAGATGAACATTTGCATGCGTCAGTAAAGTTGAACATTTGTGTTTTCTAGTCCCATCGTTTATTTTTTTTTTGAGATACATTTTTTTAATCAGGTGTTGATATCATCTGCAGTTATACAAGTTACAGTTTGATTACATTTTTATTCCTTTTTAAGCCTCAAACCTCCACCTGTTTTACCCCAGATCCCCTTTTGACGGCATATACAAAAAAACAAAAAACAAAATAAGGATAAAAAATATAAATATAATAATAAAATGTAATAATAATAATAATAATAATAATAAAAATGTAATAATAATAATAAAATGTAATAATAATAATAATAATAATAATAATAATAATAATAATAAAAAAAATATATAATAATAATAAAATGTAATAATAATAATAATAAATATACAAAATAATGACTTACAGGGATTATTAAAAAAAGTTGTAAAATAATAAAAAATAATCCCATCCAAGTTTGAATTCCTTCTATACAGTAACTGCAAAAGAAAAAGAAACGGCATTGTACGTATTATGTTCCACACAAACAGAGCTGAGCTGAACGTTCACATATTGTGTATCTTGATTGAATACACAGTTTGATAAAAGCATCCGGAGAAAAAAAACAAAACAAAACAAAACAGATAATATATTCAGATCTGGATTTTCGTCCAGCACAAATGTTTTTGTCTTTTGCTCCGTGCACTCGAGCAGCAGAAAGCTCCAGCTGAATTATTTCAAGAAGAATTATTTAAGTGTCTTTGAGTGTCTTGAAAAGCGATATATATAAATAAAATGTATTATTATTATTTCTCAGTAAAATTAAATGCATCTTTTCACAGTCAGAGGTTGGACTGGATTCAACGACATTACAGTTTGAGTCCCATCATTTATTTAATGAACTGCCATAAAAAACTAGTGTAATTCAATTAGTTTTGGACATAAAGTTTTGCAGTTTTTTGTGTGTATTTATGAGCAGTCGCCAAGTCTCATAGTTGTAATAAAATCTTCTAAAACAGCAGCGGCAGTGGCTCAGTTGGTAGAACATTTAAGACCAAAATGACGAGTCTGACAGCAGCAGTTACAGAGAGGACACAGTTTTCTAATGTAAAAACGTACAGTCTATGGCGTGAACACAGCTGCTTTTAACACCATTTAAACCCGCCCTTTTTCAGGCTCATTTTTACAGTTTTCTGTCCCAAAAATAGAGACGTCACCTTGTCGTAGGAGGAGCTGAGGAGCTGATCGAAATCCGACAACCAGGGATGGCTCTCTGCGTCTCTCTTGGCCATTTCCTCCCACTCCTCCTGCAGCTTCTCCCAGAAATCCACATCACTCTGAGAAAAAAACATCAAATACACGAGGTTTAGTACAAAAAATCAAGTTAATGTGACATAAACAGCAACAGAACACAGCACTGGAGTGGACTGTAGACGTTTTTATCCAGTGCTAAAGATGATCATTCCCTCGCTTAGACATTGTGATATTACATTATACATAAAGTTGTTGTTTTTTTCACCTCGACCGCTGCTTTGGCCTGTTGGAAATCCGGCCCCGCTGTCGCAAACTCGTCCACCCAGGCCTCTGCCGACTCTTCAGAAACCTGATCACATAGAAACAGGAAACATGAGCCAGTGTCCGGGGTCCGGTCGATAAGAAATAAGAACGTCGCTTCTGGATCGAAATAGATTCACTCGGTTACGTTTACAAGGGCGTGAACAGAAAGCAATGAAAATGAAATGATATGTCCTTTTTTTTTACATTTTTACTTGTTTTTTTACTCATAACTGTAGGTTTTGACCCAGTTTTTAATTCAAAAACCTCTGGAATTACTCTCCAAACGAAACAAAAAAAAGCTAAAAAAAAAAAAAAAAGTCTCCACTCTGTCACTGCAAAATACTAAAAGTAACATTTAAAGGTGCATTACGGAACATTTCTAGTGGAGAGGGAATGCCACGCTGCTCGTCTCTGCGGAGATGTTGTTGCTTTGCCGAGAAAGCACCGCAGTCTGGCTTTAAACCTTTGCATTATTCATGTTCAGGGAGACAAACAGGTGATTCCAAGAAGCTAAATTACAGGTGAGATCTGTGGAGAGGCAACCCCACTCACAAGAAGAAAACTGTAGTTATAAAAACCCCGGGAATAGACTGAATTAAAGACAAGTTAAATACGCTTAATGCTGTACTGTGGAACATTCAAGGTCGAGGTAATTTGCATTATGTGTCAAAAATTTGCAGATCGTTCAGAAAGAAATCCAACTTCTTTGACTTGTTTCTCAGTTTTTTGTGACGTTTTTTTTCTCCTAAATCGCTTCTTGTTTTTACCATAGCGGCCCATGCGTGTCTCTGATTGGTTAATCCACCTGTCAATCACACCCTCTGGCATCCGGGAAACGGGAAACGGCTCCAGACCCGCTCGTTTTTGTAAAGTTTTGTTACGGCGTGTGGCTCTGGACGGTCAGGTTTGAGGGCGAGCATGTAGAAAAGTTCCGTAGTGCACGTTTAAGTTTCAAAAAGTAATATTTTTGACGTTACTGAGGAAAAAACAGAAAAGTAAGTTACAGATCACACGTTAATTTTGTATTCTGAGTCATGCTTTATCTCGCCTGGAGGGTCCTACCTGCCTGACGACCTTTGCCCACTTCTCTGCCTGTTTAGCTTTAGCTTTCTCAACGGTCTGGTCCCTCTCTGGAGGCTCAAGAGGAAGACTGCCCCCTCCTGTTTGGACCAGGAACTACAATGGCGAGGTGTAGGGAGTAGTGGAGCGGGGTGGGCGGGTTTGGTGAAGTTGGGGGGGGGGGGCGTTTGTGGGACGGATAAAGTGGGAGCAGTTTAAAAGCGGCAGGACGAGAGCAGACGGATGGTTAAACGGGTGAAATGACACGGCACGTTCAAGAGCAGGTCAGAAAATGGGAAATATTCAACTCAAAGCTGCACCTGGGAGTAAAGTCACAACATCGTAAGGCTCGGACATAAATTTAAATGAGGTCAAGCCAATTATCTGTTAGTAAAAAGCAGAGTTCAGACTTTGGAGGAAGAAGTTTTACTATTTTTATTATTTAAAAAGTGACAATTAAAAGCCTGTAGTGTTTATGTTCAGGAAATGATTCAGGAATCTTAACGAGCGCTGGATGAAGTACTCAGTTTTGTTACTTAAGTCAAACTACAGATACAGAGGTAAAAAGTTACTCACATTAAAAAAAATCTATTTCAGTATTTAAGTACCTGTTTAAAAATGAGTAAAAAGTAAAAGTATGTCACACCGTAGCGTTAAAAGTAGTGATATTGCTTTTAAAAATTAGACATATTTTGATCAGCAGCAACAATACAAATTAATTTCTTCATTTTTCTTATGAATTCTGTGTCTTTATTGTTGTTTTGCTCAAAGCCGAAGCTTAAACTCGAAAACTAGTCTGGATATTTCCTCGAACACGGTAAAAATAACCCCTCAAATCAGATGAAAAGTACTTTTTACTTCTCAGTCCTGTTTAAAAATGTAGAGCAGTAGAAAGTACAGATACTGCTCTCAAAAGTAAAAAATATCCACAGTAAAATGTACTTAAGTAGAATTTTGAGGTATCTGTGTTTTCCTGAAGTACATCACTTGACTACTTGTACTTTTGTTTCCTTCAAACACTGAAGACAAAATTCATTAAACCAACATTTTTTTCTCATATTAATCCCAATTTTTGATTTATTTTTGGATTTTTCTCACCTCTAATCATCTTATCAGAGCATTTAAATAAAGCTGAATCATTCTGCTTATTTGCAAACTGTAATTTATTTCAATTTTATCAATATATTTTCATTAATTGTGTCTTAATCCTTCATATTTCTCTCCTCTCGTCACGATCGCTTTCTCCAAAATGCACCGACATGGCACCAAAATCCATAAAAAGTGTATTTTTCTGGACATTACTGAATCATTCTCTTGACAAAATACATTGAACCAAAATTGTTTTCCTCATATTAATCACAATTTTTGATTTATTTTTGGATTTTTCTCACGTCTTATCGTCTTTGAACAGTGTTTAAATAAAGCTGAATCGTTTTACTTATCTGCAAACTGTAATTTATTTCAATTTTAACAATATATTTTCATTAATTGTATCATAATCCTTCATATTTCTCTCCTCTCGTCACGATCGCTTTCTCCAAAATGCACCGACGTGGCACCAAAATCCATAAAAAGTGTGTTTTTATGGACATTTAACTGAATCGTTCTCTTGTTCAGTGCAGCTTCTAGTTAAACCTGGGGAGTAAAAACTTTAGGGGAAGTGAACCAACAGTTTTCCCGTGTGCTCCCTCGTGCCCCCTGGTGGTGAGGGCAGTGACCCGTACCTGGTTGAAGCTGGAGGCCCAGTTCTGAGCCTCCTGGGCCTGAGCTTTATCTGTGAGCTGTTTGTCTGTGCTGCTCTCCACTGTCACACTGCCCTCCCCAATCTGCCTAACGAAGCGCAGGAACTACAGCCACAGTGACAAATGACAAGACACAAATCATGAGAGAAGAATGTGAACAGAACCATTTGAAAAGATGAAGAACAAAAAAAAGGTCGCATATTTACGGGAATTTAAATGCTTTGAGGGTGCGTTCACACCGTAGACTGTAAAAAAAAGTGGACTGAATGAGTCAAATGAAGCTAATCGAGGCTAGCACGTTTAGCGGCTAATCTGGAGTCGAGTTCTATATTTGGAATTCTGATCACGAGTATCATAGCAACCAAAGAGCCAATCAGGAGCGAGGATGTTCAAGGTAACGCCCCTTCTCGCCTGCATCACTGGTTTAGGAAGGAGTGGGAGCTTAGCAACGCTGTCAATCAAACCTGTTGCTAACGCTAACGGGAGCGACCTCAGGAAAAAAAGGCGCCTGATTTGTCTGTTATTAATGTTTATATCTTGATTTACAGACATAAGTTTCTGTCTGTCTGTCTCTCTGTCTGTCTGTCTGTCTCTCACTCTGTCTCTCTCTCTCTCACTCTGTCTCTCTCTCTCTCTCTGTCTGTCTCTCTCTCTCTGTCTGTCTCTCTCTCTCTGTCTCTCTCTCTCTCTCTATCTCTCTCTCTCTCTCTGTCTCTCTCTCTCTCTCTGTCTCTCTCTCTCTCTCTGTCTGTCTCTCTCTCTCTGTCTGTCTCTCTCTCTCTGTCTGTCTCTCTCTCTCTGTCTGTCTCTCTCTCTCTGTCTGTCTCTCTCTCTCTGTCTGTCTCTCTCTCTCTGTCTGTCTCTCTCTCTCTGTCTGTCTCTCTCTCTGTCTCTCTCTCTGTCTGTCTCTGTCTGTCTCTCTCTCTCTGTCTGTCTCTCTCTGTCTGTCTCTCTCTGTCTGTCTCTCTCTGTCTGTCTCTCTGTCTGTCTCTCTCTCTGTCTGTCTCTCTCTCTGTCTGTCTCTCTCTCTGTCTGTCTCTCTCTCTGTCTGTCTCTCTCTGTCTGTCTCTCTCTCTCTGTCTCTCTCTGTCTGTCTCTCTCTCTGTCTGTCTCTCTCTGTCTGTCTCTCTCTCTCTGTGTCTCTCTCTGTCTGTCTCTCTCTGTCTGTCTCTCTCTCTGTCTGTCTCTCTCTTCACAGACACAATAGTGAAATATAAACCTCAGGATCATGTCGAGGTTTAATCTGAACATTTAAGACCAAAATGAGTCTGAAGCAGCAGAGACAGAGAGAGGACACAGTTTATCAATAGAAACTGAACTGGAGCCAGAGTCGACGGAGCAGGAAGTGTGACATGATCACTTCCTGTTTGTAATGTGGCGGCGGCAGGTTAGCTATGTGCCTTTATATAAACAGTTGAACCAAATTAGAAATAGGTTTGTTGTAAAATGTTTTCCAAAGCAGAGCCCGTCACAAACTCACAAACATGAAACAAATGATGTAAAGATCTTAAAGACGAGAGAGTGACAAGAAATTAATCATATTTTTCTTGTATTCTCAGTGTGAAATCGAGTCTCAGGAAACCTCTCCTCATGTAGAGCGGGTTAACACGAACATTTAAGACCAAAATGAAGAGTCTGACAGCAGCAGGTACAGAGACAGGGGCAACAGTTCTTCAATAGAAAGTGAACTGGAGCCAAAGTCGATGGAGCAGCAAGTGCGACATGATCACTTCCTGTTTGGAACGCGGCGGCTAACAGGTTAGCTGTGTCTATTTATATAAACAGTCTCTGGTTCACACTTGCACACAATATACCACACAACTTTCCAAACGTGACACATGATCTGCACGATTCCCTGGAAAGTTAAAACCTCATTTCGGAACATTCTCCACGGAGATAGATACGTTTATGCCTTTCCTCTGCGATATTCCATGGAGAAAAGCAGGGGGAGAGTCAGTTTTGTTGAGATGCAAACCTGTTTACACTGTGCTTTTCAGTGCAGTATATATCCGAAATGAATGTCTATTACTTGGGTAAAAATTACGCAGTAGGGCTTTAACTGGGACTGGACTGAATGAGGTACTAAACCCAGTCTAGAACAGGACCAAAACAAGTCTACACCAGGACTAAACTGGGCTAAAACCAGGACTAAACCAGTAAAAGTGTGAACGCACCCTGAAACACACCCAGTTTTTAAAAAGAAAATGCGAGTTGTAATAAGAATATCGATTGGGTTAGAGTTACAATTTTAGTTATGTTCTCAATTTGAGTATCCGAAAAGAACCGCAACTCAAAAAAGCCAAATGAAACGGTAAACAAAAAAAATACTTTCACGCAGAAAACTCACCTCTGTGTTTTGTAATTTGGGGTCGTCGACTTTAGCCACGAGTTCGTTGGCGGCTTGTCTCAAATCTTCTGCTTGGTATTCCTTTGTCCTGTTAGAAAAAAGGTAGAAAATACAACATGAAAACCTGAAAAAAACAGTAAAATCTGCTCCTTTTACGTCATTTCGTGTCGTAATGTAATGTAAATCCAAACAGTTCAACATTTTGTGGATGGTTTATGGTTAATATCTGTCAAAACTGGCACAAAGTTCAAAGTCTATTCTGTCTCCATCATCGCTGAATCCACTTATCGCTCAGAACTATATATTTTAGGGCTCGATATTTATCATGTGTAGAGATTCCGGGTATTTTTGTTGCAATACGGAAACTTTAGAGCTGTAAAAGTTCATTTCTATACCTTTTTTTTGTTATCTGTGTAATCCCTCAGTCCTCCAGGTCTTTTGCTTTGGTTTTGTTTGCTGTATTTAAGTTACACATTAAAAACTAATCTGTTAATAGCCTCTTTTTGTTAGTTTTTACTTTAACATTCCTTTTTTTAATAAATTATAACTTTACTTTTACAATTTTTCCATCATTGTTTGTTACTTCCCCTGTTCCTAGTTGAGCTCAGTCGTAACAGTCGGGTCCTTTTGGAAATTCTACCAACTGGACAAAATTTTAAAAGCTGCTGATTTTGAGTGTCTTAAAAACGTAAAAGACAAATAATAATAATTAATTTTAAACTGTTTGCAGTGGTCCTAAGTTAATCCTCACTTACCTTATGCATTCAGAACATTCCCTATTTTTTGCAGTCACTTTTCACAACTTTCAGAAGCCAGTGCCACTTTACAAACATGCTAACGTGCACTTCCTGATTATCGGACAATAAAACGCTTTCCAATTAAATGTGAACAGCGAGCAGCGGGACTAATTTGCTCAAATACATGGAAAATTGCACCAAGATGTCAACTCCCGTCTCTTAATAAAAGTTCCCGGACGACTCAAACACTTCGTTATAAAAAGATTGTGCAAGGTGCAAAATGAATATACCCACGCGATAAATCTTAAAAGTTTAATGCCAGGAAGTTACGGTTTTAGCTTCTGAAGAAAACATCATTTGTCTTGTTCAAAATGGTCTTAAAATTCTCACCACTCGCTCTCCTTGTCTCCCAGGTCTCCCAGCCACAGCTTCTCCTCGGACTGCTCCAGATACTCCTCCGCCCAGCGTCCCGGATCTGGGACAAAAAGGTAAAAACGGAGAGTAAAGCTGTGGTCAATGTGAGAAATTCTGGATCGTTCTGCTGATCCATTTGTCGAATAAAAAGGGGGCGTGGCGAAAACTGTCAGAACTATTAGAGATCTCCGTGTATCTGCGCTCAGAAGACGATAGCTGTACGGAAATTCACGCAAAAACAGTTAAAAATACTAAAACGTACTAAAAAACAACGTATTTATATGTAAAAACCATAGACTCTATATGTAAATGGACATAGCTAAACCTGCTAGCTGCCATGTTCCAAACAGGAAGTGATCACATTGCACTTCCTGCTCCATCGACTCTGGCTCCAATTCACTTTCTATTGAAAAACATCCTCTCTCTCTGTAATTACTTCTGTCAGACTCGTCATTCTGGTCTTAAATGTTCGTAGTAACCCGCTCTACATGATCCTGGCGTTTTTATTTCACTATTTTGTCCGTAACTCAAGACAAATCAAGCGTCTTCTTTCCCCCCCGAGGTCACTCCTGTTAGCGTTAGCAACAGGTTTGATTGACAGCGTTGCTAACCGGCCGCTCCCTGCTCCTGATTGGCTCTTTGGTTGCTATGATACTCGCGGTCGGAATTCCAAATATGAAACACGGCTCTAAATTAGCCGCTATAACTGCTCTAGCCCCGATGAGCTTCAACCACAGTTTAAAACGCAGATTAAAATCATAATTTACTCTTAAATCTTTAGACGACTCACTCCATGTTTTCTTCTTTCTGCAGTTGTCTGAAGTAAATTGTTATAAAAATAGCTACAGATTAATGCACTAAAGGATTAAAGGACTATAACCCTCACACAGCGTTGCATTTAAATGTGCTACTTACATCATTAAATTAATGTCTAAATATAGATGACGGCGTGGAGGAGGTTGTAAATTTCACTGACGGAGACGGAAATACCTGCAGCGTCAGCGATGAACTCTTTGGTCCAGTCAGCATCAGAAGCATCGCCCAGAGCCACCAGGGGAGCAGAGGCCGAGTCTGACCCAGAGAGGAACTCCGCCGTCCAGTCACCGGACAGAGCCAGGGCCGCCACGTCTGGAGCTACGACAGGAACAAAAGAAAAAAAAATTACATTAAATTACATACGCAAAACATGAAATTACGTACGCAAAAAATATGAAATTACATCTGCAAAAATATTAAATTACAGACGCAAAAAATATGAAATTACAGACGCAAAAAATGAAATTACAGACGCAAAAAATATGAAATTACATCCGCAAAAAATATGAAATTACATCCGCAAAAACATGAAATTACGTACGCAAAAAATATTAAATTACATCCGCAAAAAATATGAAATTACAGACGGAAAAAATGAAATTACAGACGCAAAAAATATGAAATTACAGACGGAAAAAATGAAATTACAGACGCAAAAAATATTAAATTACATCCGCAAAAAATATGAAATTACATACGGAAAAAAATGAAATTACATCTGCAAATAATGTGAAATTACATCCGTAAAAAAAATGAAATTACATCCGCAAAAAATATAAAATTACATCCGCAAAAAAATATGAAATTACATCTGCAAAAAATATGAAATTACATCTGCAAAAAATGTGAAATTACAGATGCAAAAAATATGAAATTACATCCGCAAAAAATATTAAAATACATACGCAAACAAATTTAATTACATACACAAAAAATATGAAATTACATCCGCAAAAAATATGAAATAATGTACACGAAAATATGAAATTAGATACATAATTTAATATTTTGCAGTGACATCACACCG